>NC_062530.1:16062339-16289839 GCF_022655615.1 Tachysurus fulvidraco | reverse complement strand
TGCGCCACGAGGCCGAGCTTGCGCTACCGGACGGCCCATACGACCCCAACAGCGTGCGCATCAGCTTTGCCAAGGGCTGGGGACCATGCTACTCACGCCAGTTCATCACCTCTTGCCCCTGCTGGCTCGAAATCCTCCTCAACAACCATAGATAACACACAAACAAATAGACACTGAGAGCCAGTCACAGACTCAGAGCCAAAAGATGCACCCAGAGACTGGACACAACCCACAAACTATCCCAAATATCATCTACTTAGATTTAATATAAAGTTTTATATATTATATGAAATATATATTATACTTGTAAATACTGGAGTCATTTTTACAATGTAATTATTTATGTATGGTGCAATGTGTACATGGACAAGTGGAAAAGAAACAGAAATGCACTTTGGCTTATATATATTATATATATATATATATAAAATATCTATAAAGATAAAGAATTTTTCAATACCATTTTGAAAAATTATACAGCAAAATTAGATAAACCTGATTTTGGTGTATAGTTTTTACATATTACTAATATCCAGACAAAAAGCTAACACCGTTCACACATTGATAATAAAGTATTCGCATAATATTTGTCTGGAACTGCTCACTTCTTTCCTAAATGAAAGTCAACCATTTTCATTTATATCACCATCACTATACTATAGTGCTTTCAGTGGGTGTGTGCAATGTACTACCTGTGTGAATATGCTTCAGAAGGTGTATACTGCGGGTGGAGTGGCCCACAGGCACCAAAGAGTCTGGCAAATAAAAGAAGCCAGTGTGAAAGTATCCCTTGGAGGATGGCTTGTTTTACTCACCAATGGCTGCTTTGTGGTCCTTGTGAATACTAGTGAGGACAAGAGGGAGTGTTTGCGTACTCTAGTGCTGAACACTGTTACTGGAACGGTACTGTATTGTACATCGCTTCTTTTGAAGTAAACTCTTTGGCATCACAAGCACAGGAACTCTTATCGAGTCAACATTATAACTAACTCACTGTGTCCTTCTCTCTCTCTCTCTCTCTCTCTCTCTCTCTCTCTCTCTCTCTCTCTCTCTCTCTCTGTTTTTCTCTCACTCACACACAGACATAAATTCTCTGCCTCAATTTTATGGAAGAACTAAAAAATATAAGTTTCTTTACTTTCTGAAAATGGAGAAATGATTAAACAAAAATGTTAGCCATTCAGCATTTTTACACTGGCAGGTCAATAGATTTTTGTTTTATATTTTAATCACTATTTGTGCTGCAGCCTAAACAAAAATATTAACCAAACCTTTGAACAGAGACCTGCGTATTTGTAGCTGTGGACCTAACTTGCAAGTCCTTAGATCGTATTGAAACTATATTGCCTTGTAATAATGCAAAATAAATAATTCACATTTATAGGTAAATGTATATATATTTAAAGGTAAATTATAGGTAAATATATATATATATTTATATATTATATATATATACATACATACATATATATATATATATATAGATATATATATATATATATATATATATATATATATAAAAAACATACATTGTAATATACAATATAATACTAGTGTTTAACGTGTAATACTAGTGCCTTTTTAAGTTTGGACTTGATTGTGTTTCTCAATTTACTTGTAACCATTTGTTCCATTCCTAACCTCGTAATTCTAATTTTAAATGCTTATATAGGGTATACTACTACCTTTATCTTCTTTCTTATAAACAGTCAGACCAACATCTACCTCCTGAGTTCAGAGCACACCACCACACAGCTCTCACCATTAATCATATGGCCTTGTAGCTTTAGATAGAAAGCTGCAGCCTTAATTTCCTTCAGGTCCTTGAGAGCCTAACTGGATGTTTCTAAGGATCAGGGAGGAGTTCAGTGGAGAGGGACTAGGCCTGGCCCGTTTTCCTCATCTGTGGTGCGGCTCAAGCTAAATCCAGCATTCATGCCTTCCGAGCACTGAATATCTGCAGCGGGTGGTTTATGGACCCGGCTGTCCTTCTCACAGTAACTGACCAGAAAGGCAGCTTCACACTTGTGTGCACTGATAGATGGCCTGAATGTGCACAGGCTGAAAAAGTCCAGTAAGATGTAGGTAAAAAAAAAGTTCATAAGGAGAAAAAAGGAGGTTGAGGTTTAGAAGAAGGGGACTGGCCACGAATTCTCCTTCCAGCATCCAGATCGCGTTAAAGCAACAATTTGATTCCAGTGCCAAACATTGCTTTCCCTCAGCTGACTTTTGTATTCAACAATAAAAGTGCCAGCACCTCTGGTGAGTCCTGGCTGGACCTTGTGCTACTCTGACAAGTTCAAAGAGACTTACTGTAAGTACTGAAATCGGTGGGGGAAAGACGGATCATGTCGTGCAGAGAGTGTGACTGGGCCGCTTAATTGAAACATGTTGAGAAAACAAGGTCCGCGCCTTGTGGTCCGTTAATTCGGCCCATCCTCAAAGGTGCAGGGAGTGTGGTGAAGAGGGCAATGCCTCTGTTCTGTCTCACGCAAAGCCATAGGCTCCATAGCCTGCCGTTCCTCCCTTGGCGCAACGTCTGCCGCCAACCCCGTGCCGAGTTCAAACGTCCAAGAGCCAGAGGAGTGGCTCTTTTGCCTACAAGTCAGGGCCATTATCCTGTGCTTTTGTGTTTGCCTTGTGGGAAGGGGGCCTGGATCAACACTGGGAGAAAGAGCTGGCAGGTCACTCTGCCAGATTAACAGAGCGTGATACGCACTGTACTCAAGGACCTGTTCAGGGTACGAGAAGGAAGCCTAATTAGAGTGGGCATATCAAAATCTGGGCAGGGGATAAAGAGACAGAGGTACAGAGAAAGTGCCCTGCTCCTCATAGTTGTGGCAGAGCTGCAGCTTTTAGTGAGGGAATAAGGGAGGGAGCGTGTGAGGGAGGGATGAGAACGGAAAAGCCATGTAAGCAGCTTTGTGAATGCACTGCTACCTCAGGGATGGTATTGATTAAGGGCCCTTGTAGAGCTCACACTCAGTCTCTGAACTAAACAGGGCCAGACCCCGACGCCAACACAGTTCACATCAGATCTCAAAATCGGAATAGTATTTAGAATGCAAACGGAATAGTATTTAGAATGCAAGATTTTTTAAATATATCAATTAACATACAATACAACAAAAGTCTTATAAATGTATTAGAATTTTACCAACATTCTGCAGAGCTTTTGTTTTGCCAGTGAGGGCACTGAGGGCACTGCAACTTTTTAAAGTACATTTTGGAAACCTTATGATTATTGCCTTTGTCCTGCAAAAGCTTTTTTGTATGTCACAGTCTTTAGATGCCAAGGCTTTAGTCCTGCTTTTACATGCTGTTCTTGGATATACACAAATACAGCATAGAACATTTACAGCTCAGACGTTTAAACAATAGTATTAAACAAAGCCAAACCACTTAATGTCTTCTGCAAAACCATAGTAAAGGAGGGTAAAAATGGGCTCTGTGTAGACATCAGTGGAATGGTATGATACAGAGTGTACTGTTTAAGTCCTTGTACTGAACTCTGCTAAAGACTTTGGCAAACTGGGATGCTAGGAAACCGAAACTGACAAAATAACAGAATAGAACCGCAATTCAGAAATTTGTTACTTTTTGATCATTTCACCTTGTTTTTTCAGTTCATAATGCAATTTAGATTCATCTGTAATTCTCAGAAGTTCTCAGAATCCAGATATAGGCAATATCCTCTTCAAGAACACATCTAAGACCAAGGCTACGATTTCATATGAGCTTTTTATTTGAACTTGTGCCATAATGACAGTCAGTCCATATTGTAAAAAACATCCTTCCAAAATGAGTAACACTGCTCATCACTTTCTACTAGTCTGTGACCTTGCGCAGTACAGACCCACAGGTCTCCATGCTAGACCTGAACATGTTAGACCATTTCCTAACCTTAGGTATGGAGTGTCACTTAGTGCTCAACACTTTGTGACAGCAGAACCAGAATAGTTAGAAGCTGTTCTAAAGTTGCTAAATAGTTGACATACAACTGACACATTTTTTATGGAGAAAATACATTAGATGTTTTAAGCAAAGGAAAGGTGAAAAGGTAGGAATTAACTTATTTTGACCTGATTTCATCTAATTGCTCACTGACCTACTCTGTAATCACTGGGGTTAAAGAATCAACACAGAAAATATCTTATATCAAAAACCTTAATTACAATCATTTTGTTTTTCATAAACATGCCAAAACACCTTCAAGATATCTATATGGAATATTGCTTGTTTTAAATCTCAGCTTAACCCCAGGTTGTATTCACCTTAACATCTTCACCCACATCGTAATGCTGCTTGTAAACAGCACATTAATGACTTACTTCCTGTCACGTTGTTGGTCACATAATTAGTCACTCCATCAGAATCTGTCACAAAGGCTTCAAGATTTTCCCCTATTTCAGGACACTAGCTAACCACAGGGGCAGTTTATTTACCATATATGAATATTATACAGTGGAATGTATAATATGTAGAGCTTATAGAGAATTTGTAACAGTATTACAATCACACATTTCTATAACATCGTCTAGGTCAGGTTTTATTACTGCAACAGGTTTTTACAATAACACGGTTCCTAAATTTTGCTAAATTTGCAAATTAAAGACATTAGTTCAAATTCTTTTGCTTCTTTGGAGGCTTTGTGAACTACAGAATACTGCCGTTTATATTCCCAATTATATAAAGCCAAGTTTCTGAATCCTGACTTTAAAGCATGAAGAAGAATCAGTACAGTATAGAGAAAGGATTCTGACCTGTGTATGTTCATGACTGAGCACAGTTAAAGAAGTGAGGAAGTACATCCTCATCATTGTCCCACACATTAGCCGCAGCCCTAATCCATGCCCTGCACATCTGGATTCAGCACACAGACAACA
Source organism: Tachysurus fulvidraco (assembly GCF_022655615.1). Taxonomy (NCBI): domain Eukaryota; kingdom Metazoa; phylum Chordata; class Actinopteri; order Siluriformes; family Bagridae; genus Tachysurus; species Tachysurus fulvidraco. Next base: position 16,284,953 of record NC_062530.1, on the reverse strand, counting down.
GAGTAATAGTACATTTGACACTGGGAGAAAGAGAGAGATTACACAGAGTGGCTGGAAGACTTCCTGCTCCCTCTCTCTCATGAGGCTGACTTCGGAAATCTTTTCACCTAGGCTTAGAGCTGCTTAATTATAGGCAACGTCCTGACACCCGCTCGCAGTTATGCTTCAATGCAGGTCGATGCACAGTTATTAAAACAAGCACTCACACGTTCACACATAATGTGTTTTTCAGGGGAATAAGGGGATCCACAGGGAGGGAAGGAAAGAGAGAGCGAGGGATATGATGCCCTAGGTACAAGTAGGACTGGTTTCTCTGAACTTCAGTATATTTCATGTACTTTCCCTCAGTGACTGGACAAAATACTTTGATCTTGAATGCATTATAGATGTGAAAATATAAATGTTAAAGGTGTAGAAGCAAAGACCTACTACAAATACATGCCATATGTTTGTTTTACCCTGTAAAGCCAATCCCATAATACATACATGGTTATTTTCTTAATTGACAGGCAACATGATGGACAGATCAGTAAAGATATCTCCTTGTATTGATTGGTTAGATGTTGTTTCCACGTCACATGTTTTCCTTTTACAAAGCCTGGAGCACCACAGAGACCAAAGCAGATATTTATGGAAGCTGCTGAATGTAAAGAAAACTTCCAACCTTGACTAAATCCATTTCAGGATACTTCTAGGCCTACTAGGATTAGGATACTATTCAAAAAGATGTCTGTTAATAATTTTGTACCATGATAGTATTACACAAACAATGTTTTTATGCATTTACATTTACATTTGCTGCATTTGACAGACGCCCTTTTCCAGAGTAATGTACAAAAGTGCTTTTAAATATCTATCGATGAATACATTAACACTGGTTCACTAGTATTACAGACTTAGGATACCATCAACATAAAACTCTGTTCAGTGCTAGTTCAAGTATTTCATGAAGAGGTAAGTCTTCACTCGTAAATTAAAGATGGTCGGTGACTCAGCTGTTCTGACATCTATGGAAAGTTCATTCCACCACCTCGGTGCCAGAACAGAAAAGAGTGTTGTTGTATACCTCCCTCTTACCCTGGGAGAAGGTGGGACCAGTGGAGCAGTGCTGGTAGCTCTGAGGGAGGGAGGTGCAGTGCGAGGAGCGATAAGGGCTTTGAGGTAACAGGGAGCTGGTCCATTTTTGGCTTCGTAGGCAAGCATCAGTGTTTTGAATCTGAAGCGTGCAGCTAACAGATCCCAGTGAAGGGAGTGGAGAAGCGGGGTGTATTGTTTACTACTGTTATGTTATTGTTTACTACTGTAAACTTTTATCAAGAACTTTTCAAAATTTATCTCAAATATTTCTCAATAATTATCTCAAAATATATGACAATAATAATAAAAGAACTATTTTACTCCATCACCTTAACTAGATCTCAGGCCTTGTAGACAAAGCCACATCTCTCAGAGTCCATATTAGCCAACAGAAAGCTGGCTGACACTTCATCTACTAGCATGCTGTTATATAACACATATACAATACAAATTAGGCGGATAACTACTAGTGATAGGTTGTTTAGTAACAAGACATATTGAAAAATGTTCCCATGCTACACATGCCCATGAATGTGTGTAACTTTACAGAGAACTTAAAAGTATAAGAAGAATAACATACATAATTTATGTAAACTTTGATCGAATGTACATTTTATGCTGTTGTATTTAAGCAGCTTTTGTATTTCAATTGCAAATCACTTTTACAAAACTAAACTTATTTCACATATTAAAAAAGGAAGAAATTAAAAAACAAGCAAAAATTTCATCAATAAACACAAATAAAAATGGACAAAAATTCATAATAAAAAAGTTCACTTTATAATAGGAGGATACTAGCCAATAAATAACCAATAAGTGAATAATCTGGTCTGTTCACAGGGCCATGTTTGTACCATCGAAGTCATGAAAGATTTCTTTTTTTCTTACCAAACAATTGTAATTGTGTCACAACTGTACGACAAACAAGTGTATCACCTCTCCAGGAAAAACATAGCTACAACAATTCCAGCCCTTTCAAGCTCGAGATGTAGATGTTTCCACAATGTTAAGCATTTTCATACTAAGCATTTAGCACTGTGTTCTGCCACTTTATATATGACGGCACCTTTACCAAGTCTGACAGGATGGCTATTAGTGTAAAGAGGACAGTATAAGGACAGTGGATTAGCTCGGTCCTAACTCAAGTTTACCTCATGTAGTTGCTGCTGCTGTAAGAGTCAATAACCACATGGCAGTGAAAAGGCTGCTGCAGAGCCTGAGGTGCTTTCAGAGGCAGTTTCAGGCCTTCAACCGTTGCCCCCACCCCCCTCCAGTAATTACAGGGTAAAGAGCGGCCTCGCTGACGTACACACAAGATTTATTTTAGAGAGTTTCCACAAAAGTTAAAAGAATGCCACAGCACTCCCTCTGCACACACACACACACACACACACACACACACACACACACACACACACACACACACACACACACACACACACACACACACACACACCGGAGCCAAAGGCAGGATTCTGACAGCATTAATCAACATATACTTTTGCCCTCCCTCTGCTATGCTCTTAGCTTCAATAAGTGATAGGCTTATGAGCACTGACACACAATAGGCCTTGTTTTTATTTTGCGGTTTCAGGTAGACTTTTCCTCCATGCTTATAAAACCTTTATTTGACATAGTCTTGAGTTGAGGCTTGTGTTATCTTGCACAACTATTAATTCACTTTGTACCACTGGTTTATAGTCTATGAATGCTCTGTAGTACCATGTTAAATCTTAGAAAGTTGCAAGGTTTGAATCATCTGTTTATCCATCTATCCTTCCATCTCTCTTTTCTATCTTCTCGTTCAGCAGTGTGCAGCGATGATACTGATTGAAGTTTGTGTTCCTGAAACCTGGCCAAGATTCTCTTCTTTTCCCAGTAGAATTAGAAAGTCATTCAGCCTTCAATTAACCCTACCATGGGACAAGACTCTATTCACATGGCTTTGGACTAGAATTACTTCCATGCTACTACTGTTTGTCTTGGAAAAAAGTCAGCTTTTTTGTGTGTATGGTGTCTGATAAGTGTCTCATAAGGCTTGTTTCCATTGCAGAACAATGGCATTAATCATATAATGTAATGGATTCTTTCAGTGCAAAGCTTTTTTGGGAAATCGAAAACTAGGCTTCATTTCTAGCAGAACAAATTTTATAAAATTATAATGTAACAATACATCAAATATGATACTAGCAAGTTTTATATATAGAACTAAGTGCAAATGTTAGCATCGCCTTTGATATCATAGATTTAATCTAATCGATTATAATATACTTCATATATAAGTGCACTGCATCAAAGTGGACCAAAACATAAAACACCAGAAAAAAACGAGATGGTCCTTGCTGAAAGGATCTAGTCCAACTCCTCCTATAAGTCTAATCCTAAACCCTAACCCTGACCCTAAGCCACAAGATGCTGTACTACAAGGAACAACAAAGACACTTATCTATTCTGAAACACAATGATTTGTCTTCACCCTTGGGATTTTTGGTTTGACTCCATTCCAGTAGGAGGAGCAGGATCAACTCCATGCAACCCCTGAACACAAAACTCATATTAAATGTATTTAGTCTAAACAGTGCCTGTAAGCAGTAAAAACACAGTTAGAGCATATAATCAATACATTTATTTGAACATTCAAATACATTTTACCTTTTAAAAAAAATGTTGCATGTTTTGAGAGGCAAGGGTTAACTGTCTTTTTTCTTCCCACCAGTCTGTCCCTTCAGCAGGAAGGACCCTTTTTCCAAGGGGGGCTGTTAAAAAGAAAATGTAGAGACTCTTTCCCTCCTAATATGTTCCATATTGTAACTTTAAATGGGGTGGACTCAGGAAATGCAGTCACACTGACGTGCTTTCCAAGCTTCCAGGCTGAGGTTTGGCCCGCTGTGCTGGTGGTTCTGTGGGCTTGGGCTCAGAGATCAGTCCGTGTTGGGTTTCCTTCTCCTGAGAGACTTGATGTCCAAATTACCAGGCCATGATTTGTTTTTTTTTTGGTACATAGGGACTTTACATTCAAAATAATTCCGTTTATTGCGGCAAGGTCAAGTTCTTTTATAAACAGCATTGTTTTTGCAACTTTGCTACACACCTAAAACATGCAAACAGTCTTTTTGTGTGTCACAGGCACAGCAGTAATAGAGATGGAGTGGACCAGGGTGTGTTTATGGGTTGGAGGCTTGAACAGATTCTCTGTGCTCAGTGAGAATACATTGCAGCAAGAAAGAGACGGGGAAATCATAGATGCATAGAACTACTCCTCTCTCTCTGTCTGTCTCTCTCACCCTTTCTGTCCTTCTGCTGTCACTAATCTAACCCAGAGCTCAGTATGTCCATGCCAAAAGGTGAAGCACATCATGCAGGGAATTACATTATGCAGCTTTGCCAGCTCCCGTTTATAATGTCTTTATCTCACACTGCATCCCTTACTGAAGGAGACACAAAGAAAACACCATTTTAAATAGTAATACATTGTTCTCAGTGTGAGTTTATGATCTGTTTAGTGTGTATGTATGTTTTCGTCAGCATGTGTGCTCAGGGATTTTTGGATGTTCTCTCTTGAAGAAAAGTTCATGGAAGAAATTCTGCTTTGGCGCAGAGGTCAGGTTACACATTCCAGGGGCGCAACACCACCACCCTCTGACTTCACTGAAATACCTGAATGTGGGATCGAAAGCGTTTGTGCATCGTACGTGTGTATCTGTGTGCAAGGACTGCACACCTATCTGTAATATTTACCCTGAAGGATGATTTTTACTCAGATGTGACCAACACATTATTTCAGTATAATATGTTACATATAATTATTGTTTTGTAAGAGACAGATTTATGGGGATGTTTTTGGAGGTCATTTTGTGTGAAGGCTGTAAAGGAATTAGACACATACAGTATAAGGCATTAGCCATGGTTGAAGTAATGAATGAGACACAACATTACATTTGTGAAATGTAGCCCCAACTATTTCTTCCGGATTGCACTACGGTTAAGTTCTTCTGTGTGTCCTATAACATTTATAAACATTACAACAACATTGCTGTAATGATTTTAATTGTAAGAACATTAACGCTAAACTTAGTAGCACTCTAATCAGCAAAGCATTCTTACAGCAGATGTTCTTAGAGCATTGAAACTTACATTCATCAGTACATCAGTGCATTAGTGATGAACATACACACCCACTCCAAATGAATTTCATTTAATGGGACACTGTTTAGGTAATAAACCATCTGAAAACCAGTCATGTGCGGAGAAAAATATGTACAAAGCAAATCTAATTTACTTTATTATCCACAAAACAAAGTGCTTTCTTGTATTGTAGCTTCAAATGATTGCTTTAAAATGTAGCAAGAATTATATACTATAGAGGGTAAAACTCCAGTGACAAAGAAATGTACACCGAAACTGTATGGATCCATAAACAATTATATTTGCCTGTGTTTTTAAATGAAGGGAAGAATGAACAAAAAGTAGCAAAGTAGGAAAAAAAAGAATGTAGTATGTCTATTTTGTGGGAAAGTTTGTGCCTTAAGACTTTCTGGAATCCAGTAGGGGAAACCACAGAGCAAGCTTTAAGAGCTGCCAGTGCCTACTGGACTGTACAGAGACAGAGGCAGAGATGGAGAGAGAGAGAGAGAGAGAGAGAGAGAGAGAGAGAGAGAGAGAGAGAGAGAGAGAGAGAGAGAGAGAGAGAGCTTGAAGTACTAAGCTGTTTTCACGAGTAATTAAGCCAACAACAAAAAAAATTTTGTTATATGAATTTTGCCTGTGCGGGTTGTTTTGCAGTCTTCCAGCCATGCTAGATAGTTTTACTTATTGATAAAATGCCACTTTAGGACCTAGAAATCTTCTGTTCTATTTGCATTGGCATTTACATGTATGTCATTTGGCAGACGTCCTTATACAGAGAGACTTAAAAAGTGCTTTGAAGTACAATGAATACATCGATACTGGCTCACTAAGTCATGGACTAAAAATACCATTATACCAAAATATATTGGTAAGAAGACCATCCATAATTATGGCTGCAACAATCACCTGATCAAAATTAGTAATAAAAGTCGTTGATAACAAACAGAAAGCTCTAAAAAAAATGATGTAACTTTTGTTTCTATCATTTGTTCATGAGAATGTGAGCAAAAGTGCAAGCGCAATGTACCGGTGAAGCATGATCGTTCTGATTTGTTCTGTTTTTCCCACCTTATCAAGTTTTCTGGATGCATCACACATTTATAGCCACATTTATTCATCATTCCTGTCATATCAGAAAAGATTCTTTCATGCTACTTAGTAAATTAATAAATAAATAAAAATCATTGTTTTTATGACTCGGCTTGGTTGAAAATGATGGGACACATTATCTGGACACCTGAACATCATTCATCACCTGTATATTCTTTTTGAACATTTCATTCCAGACTTAAGCTCCTCTTTGCTGTTTGCTTTTTGTTGCTCTTGTACGAGGAAGGCTTTCCACTAAATTTCAGAACTCAGCTGTGGAGATTTGCTCATTCGGTCACAAGAGCTGTAATGGGTTCAGTCAGTGTTTTAGCACATCCCAAAGGTGTTCAGTGGGGTTGAGGTCAGGGCTCTGTGGCGATATAGTGTATTTGATTCAATTAGCTTGTAAGCATCTAAACTATTTATTCGACCGAGTAATATTTATAAATGCTACATTATTTAATTTCCATAGCATACACAATATATATCTTAAATTGTATTAAGTGATCAAGTTGCCTTCCTGCTTTCAGTTCTGATTCAAATTGATTCTAAAAAAAAAGATTCACTGATTCCAGTCATTGAAAACTGGTCATTTCCACACAGAAAATACGAGTTAAGGTGGTTGTTAAACAGTTCGTATATATAAATCTTATTTAATTAAACCTGATTAAGTGTATTAGTTAAATAAAATTCAGCTTAAAATTTTTTTACAATTTTTTTTTATTTAATATATTTAATTAATAATCAGTTAATCAAAGAAACATTTTGATAGATAAATTAATATTTAAACTAATTGTTACAGTCAATTGTTATAAGGAATGTTGTTAATTCATTTTTAGCACTTAAAATTTTTTGGACTTTATTCATTTTAATCCAAACCTGATAATCAACTTTAATGACAGTAAAATCCTGGCAGTATTTTTTTTTTTTATCTAATATTCAGCATATCAGAGGGGCCTCTCTTCTAAACAGAAACAGTGCTGCACGCTCTGAAAGGCCACAGTAGCGGCCCTACCTTAATAACCTCCCTGGGCTTCTCTGTAACTCAAGCCCTAGTTTGCATTCCTCTCCCCTTTTGTTTGGCAGCATTTGGAACTACGGTGAGTGCCGGAGAACCTGAGGGTCTCACTTGTCTTGTGCCATTCGACAAGAGGCTGTTTGAGAGCTCTAATCTGGCCATGTCTTTCAGCTCAGCCCTGTTAAGACCCCAACTGACTGACTGTGAATGCTGGCTTCTGTCATCACCTGAGTGTAAGAACCTGAGGAGAAAAGGGGTAGAGGGGATGGGGACTGGAGGGATATACCAAAAGGGGAGCATGAGGAGATAGGACAAGTATTTTGACCTGGCTGGAAAGTAGGAGTCTTGATAAAGGTATCCAGCATCTGGAGATTACGATCAGGACCAGGGTTGATGTTGTAAAAGTGAGCTATTGCTAGAATATATTTCATGTCATATCTAGATCAAAATATCCGAGAATTCATTCAAAAAGTTCATATTATAGTAAAATAAAATAACACCACCTGTTGTAAGGTACCTTTAGAGCCTCAATTACCATAACAAGTAGCTAGCTAACTACGTACTAAAGAAGTATTAAAAGAAATAAAAACTAAAACAGGAGACCATAACGGATGTATGTCATCTTCATCTGTTTCGTCCACAAGCTCTATCACCCAGAATCCTCTACAACAAAACACTTCTGCATTCAATTCCATTTCCCATCAGCCTTGAGGATTACCAACACTGTAAATGGCACCAAAATCCACATTCAAGTTCATGTCTACTTAGTCACACCTGTTCACCATCTCACACACATAAGTTCCAGTCTTTACAATGTCCCAGTCCTGGTGCATACGTATTACTATGACTTTTTAATTGATGTTTGTTTGCCATTTTGAATCTGTTTTTGTCCCAATACATTAACAGCAGTCAGCAGACACATTTATCCAGGGTGACTTACATTTTTATCTCATTTTTAAACAACTGAGCAATTGTGCGTTAAGGGCCTTGCTCAGGAGCCCAGCATTGGCAGCTTGTTGGACTTAAATTAAATTGGATTTAAATTCACAACCTTTTAATTGGTCCAACACATTAACCACTAGGCTACCACATGTCCCTGTTGAGTCTCTTTACAGATCACCTTACCCATTTCTGATATAGCCCTCATTTTGATCTGCATGATTTGTTGGCCTATATTCAATTAAACCAGACATTTGTATCTAACCCAAATTTCTTCAATGACAATATGTCATGTTGATGTCTGTGTATTTACTCAGTTGTGTTTTTTGTGTACTTTGAGTAAGGTCATTTAAAAAGCCACTAGAAAGCTTCATTTTACAACTTAGTAATTAAAATAATATCATAGTTTAATAGATCATACCCAAGCTTTTAGTATAAGAAAAGTAAAAGTAATATCATGTCATGTTTTCTTTACATCTGGCTGATGTAAAGACGTATATTACTTTAAAGAAGAACAGATTTACCTGTTAAATCGAAGTGTACATTTGTATAGAAATCTGGCTGCAGTATCAGTCAGTTTTACCTGTCCTATTTGCTCATTTATTTATTCATTCATCTTCAGTACACAGTTTATTCAAGTCTAGGGCACCATGTAGACACCCATTTACACATAGGGACAATATGCAAAACTCTACATTGTGATTTTTCCCTTTTGTTCTTCTGGTAATGTTTTTGCAAGATCTCACTGGGAGGTGATTTATGGCCACACCCTTGCTTTAGCCTGTGGTTGAAGGTTTGAGTGGCAGGAGTTTGGCAGTGCTGATGCTCACAATGTTCAAACAGTCATTAACAAGGACGAGGATCCCCATTAGGAATTAGCCTGGAGCAAGGGGAGCGAGATAAATGCTAACGCTAAACAGGTGTGGCACGTACCAACGTGCCAAACCCAAAAACTCACACAAGTGCTCAGCGATTAATGATTAGTGAGGAAAAAATATAGCAATTCATAAATTACTTTACTTCACTATCTGCTTGGCTACCCAGAGAAGCATTAAGGTATTTTTAAGCATTTTAATAGTTTTAGCTTTTGTGTTCTTATTTAGCACATCTGTTTTCCAGTGCTACATCACACAGTACTGTCGACATTCCCCTCAAATTGTCTGTCGTCTCCTGCTTGTACGAACAAAATTAAGCAAGTCAGAGTTGATATAAATGCCCAGAAGGGATCAGAGAATCAGTGTAATAGCAAGCGCCTAGGAAAACGAGAAGAGAGACAGGCAAAAGAAAAGAAAAAAAGAAAAGAAAAATGTCAGCCTCATTACACTCACTTCTGCGTTCTTCTGCAAAGGTCGACGTGTCAAGGCTTGTTCTTCCTTTCATGGCCGATTCCCAAATGTCTCTATACACATGAATGTACTACATTTGACATGACAATTAAATGTAATGTTTCTACACCCAAGCTGTCACCATGTATACATACACACACTACCTATTGCATTACTATCCCTGCATGTTTTGGCTAAGAATAGGCCAATAGTATTATTCTTTGGCATTTTTACTTGCTACAAACTGTCAATTCTAAAACATACAATGCAAATTAATCATAATTCAAAAATCAACATAGTTACCCTACCTAGCCCTAGCATTAAATACGGGCCATACAGTTCCTGGTGATCAAATGTGGCATAAACCAGCAGTCTATAGCTCCCTAAAATACCTTTATATTAGGCCTAAAATTTATTCAGTATTAATAATTTCAGACTTTTGGCAGGTTGCAGCTTCATCGTTGGCACACTTTGAGAAGTACAGTGTTTACTTGTTTCAGGGGATTTTCTAGTGTCTCAGCCAGAGAGGTAGACTTACCTCAGGGGAATTTTCAGCTTTGGCTACATGTGATGAGGTAAGATGGCTGTCCAGACTTTCTGTTAGAAAAGCAGGTACTGTACATGTCAATGCCATCACTGTTAACTGTAAACGACTGGAGACTGCACTGTTTGTTATGAGGACGCAAGCAAGAGACGCCTGGATTGCAACTGACTGTACCCACTATATAACACGTCAAAGAGGCGTTTTATTTTGTTTTGACTAGACAAATATTTGTGAGTCCATTATGGGGCTACACCTAGAGAAATAAGGCTTAGGAGACAGTAGGAGTTTGTTTTCTTCCTTTTCATCTTTTTGCTCCCTCCTTCACCTTATCCCTTCCACCCTCATTCTCTCCCTTCCTCACTCCGGAGTTTTTAATATCAAAGTGCGCTGTCTGACAACGCTAAAAGAGGAACAAGGGGGCTTTTGTTGGATCTTTCTAGAACTGGCCAGGAACGACAAGAACTTGTCAACCCTCGTTCAGCAAGAACGGAAGATGTACGTTAAAAAAAAAGCTGTGGAGGCAGGATGGAGAGAGACCAGTCTGTGGCACACAAAAGAGATTTTTTTCTCTCTCTCTCCATCTGCTTGGGGCACAGGTTTGAAACTGAATAACTTAATTTCACCTCATCGGGCCAGACAACAGAAGGCTAACAAAGGTCTCCTTTTTTTACTGCAACTATCCTGCCACTTTGTCATTTTCAAGATCCTAACTTCTAATAGCTGGAAAATAGCTCCTATAAGCCATTTGTTGAAGGAGAGCAGGGTTCTCTCCGGTGGTTAACTCATTAACTCATTCATTCCAGATGAAAAGCGTAATCATGACTAGATTAAAAGACTTAGGTCTGTATAGTAGAAAAAAACAACGCCAAGCCTGCTTCACTGATGTGCCTTGCCTCAGGATGTGGTTTGTATTGTTCTATAGTTTGCTCAGTAATGCTCAGTAAGGAAAATTGGGATCTGGGTTTGAAGTTGTCAGAAGCAAAAAGAGAGAGTGAGTAAAATAAAACATGTTCTGTTTTCTAAAGATATCTCCTCAGGCCATGTTTCATATGTGGGTAAAGACCAGATGAAATGAAAACCACAAAGTGAAATGGAAGCTCACTTTCCTTCACAAAATTGTATTTAGAGTTTTGTCAGTGCACAAATATCCTATCATACGGCTTTTTTTTTTACAAATAATTTATGTTTCTGAATAATTAAAAAAAAAATTTTTTTTTATTTCTTTGTGAATTGAATCTAAGATGAAACTAAAAAATAATTCACGATAAATTATGATCTGTGTTTATGAAGCTCAGCGTTATTTTTAATTACTCTCACATCTCCTTAGCTAATTTAAATCCAAGGTTTGCATTCACTTCTATTCATTGTTGCAAACATACTTTATGTAAAGATCAAGAAAGATCAAGAACGCCTGAGACAGGGTGTTGTTCCACCAGCTCATCTGCACAGGTGAAGAGCAGTCATCGTAGGAATGCTGATTAGATCATTTCCCAGTATTAGCTAATCCTACACAGACAAATAGAAAATTCTGCCATGTAACGGATAAATAATAAATGCTTAAAAACACCCAGTGATAATTCTTCTTTGCCCTAAAGACCTTTAGATGTACATTACAAGACCGTTTCAGCTAAACAGGATTTCCTTTTTTCTCCTGTAGAGGGAAATGCGTCAGATTGATTGTAATCATACAGACGCAGCAGATAGAGATTAGATTTAGGCAAAGAGGAAAAAAAGCTGAATTGCTAATTTAACTGGATAATATGACCCTTGTAAATTCTGGGTTTTCTTAACACTGAGTCTTTTGAGTCACAGTGCCAAAAAAAAAAGATGTGCAAGAAAAAGTAGTAGAAGAAGGCTGCTCAAAGGATCCAGTTAAATGATTCTCAAGAAGTGCTTATGTGTTGCTGCACGTTTGAACAATGTCTTATTTTCCTTGTTTTTCTTTACTTTAGGGAAAATTATCAATAGTTTACACTGATACTGTGTGTTAGTGCAGGGAGAAAACCACAAGAGCAGTCTTACTGAATTTCACCCAAATGTAGCCAGAGGATACAAGATACAATTTAATGTATAATTATGTTTTTTTTTAAAGCAATGAAATCAATTTCTGTGGGAAGCAAAATATTATGCAAGAGCCTTGTGTATTCAGAATTACTTATTTGTCTTTCCTCTGTGGCTTATTGTAATAGCTTTTCGGTTCATTAATTCAAAACGTATTCTTTTTTCTTTCTTTAAATAAGAAAAGCTTTCACACAGCTTCATATCAAAATAAACAGAGCCTGAAAATAAGCTGCTGTGCCCAAGGCTTGTTTGTGACCGAGTTCATGCCAGGTCATGTTGTTTCTTACAAATACCCCAACCCCTTTGAGTTCTCACCTTTCCTCTCTTTCTCCACTTATTTTTCTCCACTTCCTTCTGTCTCTTATTGCTCCTCTTTTACACTTGTCTTCTCTTTTGTTCCATTTTCTTCCACATTGATATTCATGTCCTCTTGGCTACAGTGTTTTCCATGCACTCATCATAGAGAATCACTGAAACTCTCTGTCCCCTAAGTGGACATTTGGAATAACTCATTGGGTAACATGCACATACTGTGTATGTTTGTATATGAGATGTGGCTTCCTTTCATTTGCACCACTTCCTGACATAACTACCTTATAGCATTCTCCCAGAGCCAGCAATTGCTATTATAATAATATATAGCTGGAAAAACTTGGCCACTTCCTCTGATGGTTGTGAAATTTCTACACACACACACATACAGTAGAGAGAGAGAGAGAGAGAGAGAGAGAGAGAGAGAGAGAGAGAGAGAGAGAGAGAGAGAGAGAGAGAGAGAGAGAGAGAAAGTTAGGCGAGGGAGAGAAAAGCGCAAGAGAGTATAGATAGTATATTTTCTGCTTTAGTTATTATAGATGTTTAGCCCTTTCTGCACTAAAGCTTACGATTTTGGATGTCTTTAATACCTAGGGTGGAAAAAGATAGGTTCCAATATTAAAGCTCTTCACTGTCCTGTAGGGTCTCAGACACATCTAAAGCTAAGAGTGCAGGGCTGCTCTTCTGCAGGGCTGCTTTTCTTTTCTAATAGACAAACTTCTGTTACTATGTAAGTGAAGTGTGTTGGTGGAGAGGGCCCTCTCTCTGATGACAAGCTATATACTGACGAAACGATGAACTGTGAGTCTCCCATTTCCAGTGGAGACTACAGGACTGCCTCCAAGCAGTGCACTTAAGCAAATGAGAGGAGTCTGGCGACTATAAGTGGCTTCAGCCTAAGGCAAAGCAACCTGATTGGTTTTTAGTTGAATTACCTGTTTTTTTATAGGTTGAACTGTTCAACTCAGCATATAATGACAGCAGGTAAAATTACAAGGATATTCTTTTTAATGAATCATTTTCTTTTTTTTTCTGTATTTCCTCTGTAGCTTTCAACCCTTTCAGTTCTATTCCTCTTTTATAGCTGTGTATTTTCCTGGCCCTAAAACACATTGACAAATAAACACTGCTGCTGAAGGAGGTTTTACAAACAGAAAAGATAAAGGCTAAGACAAGAACACCCCCCACCCCCCATCCTTCACCACCTCCCCACAACCACTAACAACCACAACTATCTCACTTCATTCTCTTCCTCTGTCTTTTCCTATCCCATTCTTTCTTGCCCTCACTTTCTCAGTGCACCATCACCCCTTCCCCCCAACCCCCTAGCAAAGCAATCCCCCACCCCACCCCTTCAGGCCAACTCCCTCCTTGGCCTCCCCAAGGGGATCGGATGTTCTCAGCAGTTATAAGCAAGCAAAGCTGGCGGCCGGCAGACGGGCTGGCTCCACAGCAGCCTGGGCACACAGACAATGCCAGACCTTCTGTCATGAGGCTCGCTTTCACAGAGGTCAGCTAAAGCAGCCCATAGGCCATAGCACAGACACACACACATTTAGTAACTGTCTGTTAGATATTTTATTGTTTATTACAAATTTCAGTCACAAAAATTCACACACACCCAAAAAAAAAAAAAATCAATCAAAATTATACACATAGACTGACATCTGTCTAGCCAGTCTATTTACTGTACACACACACACACACACACACACACACACACACACACACACACACACACACACACACACACACACACACACACACACACACACACATTTACTAACTGTCTGTTAGATATTTTATTGTTTCTTACATGGTTCGGTCACAAAAATTAATCCCAAAATAAACACAACCCAAAATAAATAAATAAATAATCAATCAATCACAATTATACACTTAGACTGACACATCAGTCCAAGCAGCCTCTTGTGGGATGTGGTACCTCAATGGTTAAGGTGTTTGACTAGTGATTGGAAGGTCAAGGGTTCAAATCCCAGGTCAACCAAGTGCCACTGCAGGGCACCTGAGCAAGCGTGTCTGCTAAATGCTGTAAATGTAAATATTTACACCCGCATACACACATTCTGACCTCTTGTTAAGACAGATAAGCACATAATGTTTAGATCAGCAAAGGCCTGGACACGAATACAAACAAGCGTGAGCTTCCTCACAGATGCGTGTCCGACAGAAAGTGGGTCCGAGTGATGAACTGGGAGGCCTGTTCAACTTTGATGAAGGGCCAATCTGCTTATGGCTCTAGAGAGAAAGAGTAACAATTTGCTGGCGAACAGTTCCAACAGAGGTTATCCAAAAGGCTGACTGAGGCCTGGTTCTGATTTCACACCCGAACCCCCACCTACATTGCAAAACCTTTCACTACTCACTCTCACAAGCTCATGTTTGAATCCTGACACACAGCACAACAGGTGTTTACACTTGCCTGTCTGTTCACACAAGTCTATTGGTGAATTATGAAGCATTAATAGAAATTAACCATGAAAGGCAATGTTGTGGTTAAGGTCCTGGCACAGGCAGCTGGGGCTGTGCTGCTAGTGTTGTGCAGTACAGAGTGTCTTCTCTGTGTCTATAGATATTGCAGATCGACCGAATCGATTGAAATTTATGGAAAGTAAGCCACTGTATTGATTCCACTATGCTTAAACGTGATCGACGTTGCTGAGGTAAGGCACACATTAATTTCTTATAATTTGTATATCAAATATTAAATATCGATTATTTTTGAGAGTTTTAGAGTTCCAGGGTTCTCGGTTGGATCCTGAGCTCAGGTTACTGTCTGTGTTGAGATTCACATGTTCTCTATGTATCTGTGGGTTTCTTCCAGGTTCTACACTTTCCTTCCAATCTCCCAAAAACTTCCCCCATGATCTAGATCCTGATATGGAGGATAAGATAAATGAATGCATTAAACATTTTAAGTTGTAGAAGATAAAGCTATATGGAATTTAATTGAATAGATTATAGTACAAGACTCTGTATTTTATAGGCAATAATTAACTTGGAAATGGAATTAACTTGGAAATTGGATGTGTTTATCATTATACAACATGAATAACATTACAATTTCTAGTGATATATTGATTTAATGGGATCTACTAGTATCTCATTAAAAAAAGTCATGCAAATTTACAGCCTCTGTAAATTCCTAATGCTTGCACATCACTTCTATTGTACTGCTGCACAAAGGCTTTCAAGTAACAGCCCCACAAACAGCATACAATATGTATGTCTACCATCCTCAGAGCTAATCACGGCGCCACAGTGGCGCTGTTTCAGCTCTGCTTTATTGGCTTTAAAGCTAAAGCTCAGAATGTTGATAGCAGGCATTATGTTTATGCAAATGTGACAACAAACCTTGCCTCGTTCATTTGCATGGTGCGAGAAATAGTGCATTATATTTCTGAGAGGGGAGTCAAATGTGGATTGGTTTGAAGGAGAATTAAATCATCCATTTTTGGTTTTGGGTGTAGACAATGCAACAGAATGTGATTAAGCAATCTTTAAAACATGCCCTAAAGAAAGATGCAGCAAAGGGAAAATAAACTGCCTTAAATTTCCACTGGAAACTTTTCTCCATTCTCTCTCTCTCTCTCTCTCTCTCTCTCTCTCTCTCTCTCTCTCTCTCTCTCTCTCCCTCTCTCTTCCGCTCTTTCTGAATGAGAGACTGAGGAGTGCTATGAACCTCTATCAGAAACATGTGTGCAAAGTTTAAAGCCATTGAAGGGGGAAAAGCATGCAAGGGTCCCTCAAAATGGCCTGTGTTTAGTTATGCTCTGAAACCTTCATCTGGGACCAGGTGCTCTGAATAAACCTCCCAACCAAACGCCAATACAGGGAAGATCATGAAACAGCTCTAAAGCTCTGAATTGTCCAGCACCATGACAAAAAGTGACTAAGAGTGAAAAGCTCTAGTTTCACGGCACCAAAATGTTCATGAGGAATTCTGGCTCAGATTCATTCTCCATAAAAACAAATAGAACTTTGAATCAAATACAAGAAGGAATTGCTTTTCTTTTCCACTCCTCGCTTCCTTTCTCAGTTCTCTGGCGTTTGTCTCTGTCGTTTCTTCTAGCTCTTTGCTCCTTTCTTACCCATTTTTGGGGCCAAGTTTTCAGACATGGCACGTTGAGAGTGTGGAATGTAAAGGGACTGAGTAGAGGAGGCTGCCTAGAAAAGAGCACACATCCATTACCAGCACATGACATCATGCAGGAACAAAACGGACAGTAACATTTCCTCTGTAATTATGAGAGCCAATATTCCACTGTAGTCCTCACTGATTTCTTTTCTTTTCTTTTCAGCTCCCTTGTGTTTGCTATAGAACTTTCAGCTCCCAGGAAGGTCCATATGAAATAGGGTTACTCATGAAATCTCTCTCTCTCTCTCTCTCTCTCTCTCTCTCTCTCTCTCTCTCTCTCTCTCTCTCTCTCTCTCTCTCTCTCTCTCTCTCACTTTCTCTCTCCCTATCTATCTATCTCTATCTACCTATCTTGTTATATTATTTGTACTTTAGAGGTCTCTTGCTTAAAAAAAGGCAAATGGGGACCTTTTTATTGTTGCTGGTTTGTCCAAGCTGAGGAGAATTTTTTTTTTGCAAGAGCACAGTGGAAAAGCACATATTCAAAAATATTCTACCACCACCTTGTGGTAGCCAGAATATATTTCTTCATGTGTATGAGGAGGTACTGTGGGAACATTGAGCCTGTTCTTTTAGGTCCTGCCAGAGCCTCACAAAGCTGACATGTGAAACCACATCAAAAGCTTCTGTATGAGAAATATGTAGATCTGATTTTTACCCATGTATTTCATATCATCTCTATTTCAGTTGGACGAAACTAGAAAAGCAAATAGACTCCTGCGAGTTGTCTCTGTGCAAATTGAATTGTATGTAAATGTACAAGTAAATATTCACTTTATCCTGTTCATGGTCACAGTGAATCAGGGGTCTATACAAAAATCATTGGGCACAAGGTGGAAATACATCCTGGATACGACTCACAGGACAATATGTACGCAAGGACAGATGCATACAAACACACACATTTACATTTAGGGGCAGAACCCAAAGAAAACCCACAGGACACAGGGAGAACATGCTCAGAAACAGTAACCCAAGGTCAAGATCGATCCAGGAGTCCTAGAGCGGTGAGGAGACAGCAGGAGGAAAACCTAAACTAAAAAATATGAAAAAAATTACATTTTCTGTGCCACGCTTATTGGTTTAATATATTGGAAGTATATGGAATCATGAAAAATCTATGGAGGCCTCAATTTTCTTCTGTTAACTTTAAGTTTGTTTTGTTCTACAGCTGGAACATATGAAAAACCATAAAAAAAAGACTGTGATGTAGTAATGAATTGATGCTCGATATGTACACTGAGATGACTAGTGTGAGTTGGGTTCTGAGCATTGGTCAGAACAGTGCATTCTTTAAGCATTTGTTTATGTGTTAGGATCTCGTCTCCTCCTCTTGTGGCCATGATTGCTTTTGTGTAGCAAATGTGGTGAGTTTGTGTTTGGCAACGGCTGCAGCACAAGCCGGGAAGGGGAATGGAAAAATCTGTGGCATTTAGGTAGAGCTCTGTCATAAAGCTAACACTAATGAGGCCAGGCTTTGGGGAAAGTGAGGGAAATGGTTTACATATGGATCTGAGAACATGCAGTGAATGTAATGAGACAGAGCAGCACATGCACATATGTACAAACAGTCTGACAGACAAACAGACAGACAGAATTTGTGTGAATTGTGTCAGTTACTGCTGATGAAGGCACAAACACTTTTAGCAAAGTTGTTTTTAAGAGTCCTTTGAATGATTGTTTTACCGGCCTCCTAAAATGCTTGCAACCGTCCCTTAAGCAGAGGAACAGGTAAAGTGTGTGTGTGTGTGTGTGTGTGTGTGTGTGTGTGTGTGTGTGTGTGTGTGTGTGTGTGTGTGTGTGTGTGTGTGTGTGTGTGTGTGTGTGTGTGTGTGTGTGTGTGTGTGTGTGTTTAAAAAGGTTCAAATTAAGATTAAGATCAAAAAGGACTATATCCAAAATCACATAAAAAGGAGGTATTAATTTCTGTTTTCTTATACTTTCTTATATTGTTTGAAGCTGCTTTAGTGACAAATCTGCAAGATCTTTACGATGAATATATATCATACATCTATACTACGTCATTTGGAATTTAATAGACAGGCAGCATAAAAGAAGTACAACAGGGGTTCCATCAATGCAAAACAGTTTATATCCATTATGTTTACTAAACCATAAAAAATAACATCAGTTTGTGGCAGTGGTATTTACAATTTTATTGCATTGCTTGGAGCATCAGTCCAGAATTGCATCAAATTAATGAAACGATATATGAGTAAGTGGCAATTCTGTTGTGAACTAATTAAGCATTATATAGCTGGCTTCATGTGGCTCACCAATTTGTAAGATAATAAAGTTCTATAAAAAAAAAAAAAAAAAGGAGTCTTAGTTATTAATGTGATATTGCGATTGCATCAATTTAGCACATCATAAGCCAGATCATATTATACTTAAGACTCTATGTTAATATTTAAAACAGTGTTTCTAGTATGTAACTATATGACTCTCATTATTGTATTCCTTCCACAATCTAATACATTCTGTCAAATATTCTATTAATTACTATTAAGTATGTTATGTGAGTTCTTTGTACAATCTTTGTGCCTCTATTACTTCATTCACCACAAGAGAGGACATGTCCCCGAGCCAGTGGCTCTCCAAAATAAGCATGTTTTAATGTTCATGAGTAATGCTTAATTACCCAATACATGGCAATTTACAGGCAGAGTGCTGTAGGGCTGTTCAGTAAAAAGACAAGCCCCAATTTCATGGAAAATAACATTAGTGCGAGTGCAGGAATTATCCACAGCATTAGCCCCATTTCATAACCCATATTAACTTAGGCAATTTTACGTGTGCGGTCACAGGGGCTCATAGCAGGGGGGTCTCTGATTGCACTTAAAGTAATTTCATAATAATTAGTTTGGTAGGGAGGAGTGCTCCTGATATTTCAGCTAAAGCCCTCAAGTAAGTGTGTGTCTGTGTGTGACTGTGTGTATGTGTAAATGTAAGAATATATGTTTGTAGCCATTAATTCCTCTGATTCTCCCTTTACTACAGCCCAAGGCCCCATGCAGTGTACTCTCATAGCCTCACTCATCATGTAGCACATAAATACCCAGCCCACTCATTTACTCCAAGTCTCTCTGTGGATCTGCGTCTCCTGGGACCCGAGAGGACTGGATGAAGGGGAAGGCTGTGCTGGGGATGGATCGACTCGATCAGCACAGCAGTTAGAATATGTGGCCTGCGGTTGGCTTAAAGTGTCCCCAGAGACACACACACACACACACACACACACACACACACACACACACACACACACACACACACACACACACACACACACACACACACACACACGCTGGGCCTGCTTCGTGGAGCAAATGGGGGTTTCACCCTCTGGGCCTTGCAGTATTAGATAGACTGGAGCGTGGTTGCTTCTTCTGTACTCCTCTGTACTGCACTAGTCGGAGACACAGCTCAGGGCTGCTATCAAACTAAATAAACATGTTGAACCCTGGACTTTTCCCTCATGTTTGAAGAAGACATGTATATGTACACATGTAGCATTCTTAGTTTTTCTTTACTTGTTCATGGCCCATGTTAAGTGAATAAATTACCCTCTATAAAAAGTATATCCATGTGTACATTCACAAAAGAAGGTTAAATAATTTGTGAAATGCATTTTTCTGTTGTTTTTTTTAGCCATTTTGTAGTGATGAGAGATTAGTAAAATGGTGATTAGAAAAAATGGCTTAGAAATACACACACACACGCACACACACACACATTTATATATATATATATATATATATATATATATATATATATATATATATATATATATACACACAGTACATTTAAAGTATATACACTTAAAATATATATATATATATATATATATATATATATATATATATATCTATATATATATATATATATATATATATATATATATATATATACACAGTACACTTAAAGTATTGATATACAAATTTTGTGATGCAATTCTACAACTGAACACTAGATGGTAACACACAATTACTTAAAATGAACCAAGCTGCTCTTACACATACCCTTATTGTTTTTTATATAGTTTCCATCACTCAGGTTCGGCTTGCTGCTGGTGGGCATGGCCCTGCATGCACAGCCTAGAGATACATGGAATTGCTGTGTAAAGTTTAACTTAAAAACCAAGATGGATTTGGATGACAATGCGTTCCCTTGTGGGTCGGTCCCTCTAAGGGTTTCTTACTAATGTCTTTGGGAAGAGTCTTTTTCTTTGCTACCATCACCTCTGGCTTTCTCGTAAGGGATGCATATATTTCTGTAAAGCTTTGTGACAAAGCCCCTTACTAAAAGTTCTACAGAAATAAAATTGAATTAAATCAAAACTTTACTTGAACAGCCATAATAGGTGTTTAGTTACTGACAATTTGACTATTTTAAGATTTTTGAAACACCACAGTTGAGCAATTGCTGAGCTCTAAAACATGTCACTATCATTTGACCGCTGCCTTAAAAACTGTCCACCAACCAAAAGGTTATTTAGTGAGTGGTGGTCTTATGATAGTCCCTGTCTTTTAATGGACACACACACACACACACACACACACACACACACACACACACACACACTTGTTCACACCTGGGGTAATTTAATTCAGCCAATCCACCTATATGTTTGTTTTTACAGAGATGGGAAGCACCCAGGGAACCAAAAGCAAACCCACACTGGCATAGGAATAACAAAAGAAACTCCAAAATCTTGCTCAGCTTAAGTCTCAGTATCTTCAGTTCTATTTTGTCCCTCAGTACCAGAATTTACCACTCAGTACCATTTAAAAGCACAAAAAATAACAATCAAGAAGTCAGCTTTCAGGGGGCACGGTGGCTTAGTGGGTAGCACGTTCGCCTCACACCTCCAGGGTCGGGGTTCGATTCCCGCCTCTGCCTTGTGTGTGCGGAGTTTGCATGTTCTCCCCGTGCCTCGGGGGTTTCCTCCGGGTACTCCGGTTTCCTCCCCCGGTCCAAAGGTAGGTTGATTGGCATCTCTGGAAAAATTGTCCGTAGTGTGTGATTGCGTGAGTGAATGAGAGTGTGTGTGTGCCCTGCGATGGGTTGGCACTCCGTCCAGGGTGTATCCTGCCTTGATGCCCGATGACGCCTGAGATAGGCACAGGCTCCCCGTGACCTGAGGTAGTTCGGATAAAGCGGTAGAAAATGAATGAATGAATGAAAGTCAGCTTTCAGACTATTACTGAATACACACTCTGATTGAGGTTTCCATTGCTGTAATTAAACAGCATTATGGCTATACAAAGCCTTATAATCCTCACCCCCTGCTCTTTGCATTATTGTGTAGTCCAGCTGATCCTCCTGCACCCCCACAAAACCTAAGCAGTGTGCTGTCTGGCACAATGCCTTTGTTATTTGTCAGACTTTTGTCATTCACCATTCAGACTGCTGTCTTGCCTTTTGTCCACTGCAATCCCTTCCTCTAGCTGTGTATGTGAAGTTTGCCCTTTTCCTGCACTGCTGTTCCATAGCCCATCTGCCCCCCACATGCTCTGTCCACACTCCACACCAGCTGTCCTCCTTAGTCCCTGGGGTGTAAACAGGTGCTGGGCTTGTGCAGGCTGGAGTGCAGGCACATGTCAACACATGCTGATTCCCCAGTCTCTGCTCAACACTAGTTTCGTCCTAGTGCGGTTTTCTGCTGATAAACAGAAATCAGTTGGTACTTTATATTTGATCTCTATATGTAGTGCATTGGGAATCACATGAAGCAAATATTATGATGCAGCAGCACCATCTACACATCCGGTTGCACAGAATTTAGTTCATTCAAACTTTCTGTGACAGGAAACCTATTCCTCCGTCTCAAGAGCTTACTCGGAACCTCTCGCCACAGCTAGAGAAGCTGAGGATATGCCAAAAGCTCAAAATATATAGTGGTGTCATTGATGGTGTGATATAAAAAGATAAAAGGGAAAGGGATCATAGGGATGGGCCTCATGGCATTGCTATATTTAGCATTGGCCTGGTTTTGTCCACATAAAAGTGGCAAGGTCAATGCTTAATAATCAATAACTTCAGATAACTAAACCAAAGTAATCACGTTCGCTCAACAGGATGATAAAACAATACAAATAAAATCAAGTCTAGTGTGAGGGTTTGCTTAAGTGGGGCCCTTCATTTTCAGAGCCAACGCAGTGGGGGTGTGAAGCAGGAATGTGTCGACATTTCACATGCTGAGGGCAGCCAGTGAGGCGCTTCCTTTTACAATGTCTGGCTCTACATTTCACTTAGAAGGCACTGATTTGGAATGACTCAGGATAATATGCTTCTGGATTCACTAACATGATATCACAGAATATTATTTGACACGGTTTTTACTTTTAAACAGGTTTCTACACATTGGGTAGCTTTGTGTCTAGGATCGTGTATAATTATGTGTAGGACTATACATTAGCAGATTATCCCATTTTTTTCTACAATGTTATCAAGATGATTTATTTCAACAAGATCTAGATATGTGGCTTAATTGAAGCACAATGTGATACGAGCTCATGGCTGGCAGTTTAATTTAATTTCTGATCTCAATTACAGATAGCTGATAAGCAAATGTTAACATGTGATATGGTGAGTTAAGGGTAGCAAGGTTCCACCTCACAGCCCTAAGATCTCTTTTTTGTTTCATAGCAGTAGGTGGACTGTGTAACCTCAATTGACCCAGGTCTGAATGACTGTGTGAATTTGTATGTCGGGTGCCCTATGATAATCCAACATCCTAAAAAAAAAAAAAAATACAACCTTTGACACTTTTTTATTGTAACTTTGAACAAATGTTTTAAACTCATGGTATCTTAAGTATGTAACCTAGTGAACCAGCATTAATGTATTCAATGTTAGAGATTTAAGCACTTATGTACGTCGCTCTGGATAAGGGCGTCTGCCAAATGCTGTAAATGTAAATGTAAATGTAAATCCTATCCTGTGTGAAATCTCTGTCTTACATCAATTCTTTTTACAAGGCTCCAGATCCACCATGACTCTGGCCATCTTAACCAATTCATGCATAAATGATCAGAAAACATTACCAGATTCGTTCTTTCTTTCTTTTTAATTTATTACTTCAAATTGCATGATATGAAGTTTTATTTTTCCAAAATATCATTTATATTAAAAAGGTGTTTTTACTGAAGTTGAATGCACAGTGACTTAGAAATGCTTGGATCATCATATTTACTGTCTGCACTTTCATACTTGTGATAGTGATGACATTCAAAACAATAAACACAAAACTCACAGGGAAACCCCCCTACCCCCTACCACCCTTCACATTTGTAATAACAACCACTTGTAATCCGTGCAGCCCGTCCATCTTCTAGCTATTTTGAAAGGACAGCCTTCTCTTGTACAGATTCATTAGATCCCTGAGTGTTTGCATGGGAAGGACATGCAGAAACAGGCCTGCATTTGAGACGACTGCGGGCCACTGCTGCCACCACCCCTCCCTATTTCTCCCTGACTGCTGGACACACGGACACGTCATTTGACATTGACATTCCCAGCATTTGGCAGTCGCCATTATCCAGAGAGACTTACATTATCATTTTTTTTTTATACAACTGAGCAAATAAGGGTTAAGGGCCTTGCTCAGGGGCCCAACATTGGTGGCCTGGTGGACGTGGGATCAAACCAACAACGTCTTACTTTATACCCCATTTAATACCTTTCAATATGAATATGAAATTTTAGCAGTGTATGCCTTTTACAAAGCATAACCAATATTCCATAGTAAATGATTAGATGTGGTTTAAAACATGTGGGAGGGTTTTCAAGGAATAATATATGTAGATATAAATATATAAACTCTATACTCTTTCAAACGTGTAATTATTTGCTCTTATAAATGACCTTAAAACTAAATGAGAAATTCTAATATACATTTCTTCACATAAATACCCCAAAAGGAAACGAAACACTTAAGTCAGGATGTGCTGCGTACGAGTTAACCGGCCTAAATCTTTAAACCGTGGGCTGAATCACAAATGGATGCTTACTTGGGATATAACTGCGCTACGTAGGGTGGAATAGGGTCAGTCCTTTTGTCTTATGTAGTACACTCGATTTCTAATATGAAGGCATTTGGGACAGAGCCACGGTCTGTGCACGAGTCTATAGGGGCGGGGCGAGGCGACATTACTGTGTTCTGTGCTCGGTGCTCTACAGAGTTGGTGTTGTAGCCGTCGGCTAAATGTCTGTTGCAGGAACTAAAGTTTCATTAACTGATATTCGGCGGATATTTTGGTGAAATCTCACTGGATTACGAACATGTCTATACTGCCGTTCACACCTCCGATTGTGAAGAAGCTGCTTGGATGGAAAAAAGGAGAGCAGAACGGACAAGAAGAGAAATGGTGTGAAAAGGCGGTGAAGAGTCTCGTGAAAAAGCTCAAGAAGACGGGGCAACTTGACGAACTGGAAAAGGCCATTACTACCCAGAATATAAACACCAAGTGTATAACCATACCGAGGTATTTATTTACTCACGACTGCACGAGCCGAGTTTTGTTTTGCTAACTTGTAACCTAGCAATGTAGCAAGTCTGCCAGCTAGCTAATATAGTACTGGTTTCTATGGTAACCTTTATAGACCCGTATAAGCCCTTATATATCCTTATATATCCGTTTATCAACACTACCACCAATTACACGTACACCGTAGTTAATGTGTAAAGTGATATTATGTTCAAGTTTCACATGGTTTATATCAAAGTGGGCAGGTTACTTAGCTAGTGATCTGTGACCTTTCTCCAAAGTAAATAACACTAGCAGAGTTTATAAAACATCTCCGTGTTGTACGTGTATATTTAGTGAACTGTTCATAACTGATCTTACTGCGTAGTAAACGTGGTATAAGCAGCAGTACGTGTTAAGCTACAAAGTAGAAGATGATGATAAGCCTGCGTCGGCTAATTTTAGCATGGTTTGTCTAACCTGGTTAATTTGAATGCTTTACAAAAACTCCTGTCGTTTGAAGTTAATAGAAAAACAGCTGACTTGGTTGCTAGGACACGACTCTGACTTACTTTAGCTTGATTTTTTTTGCTACACGACTAACAGTCTAACTTCTATTAGCTCTCTCTCTCTCTCTCACACACACACACACACACACTCTCTCTCTCTCCCTCCCTCTCTGTCTATCTGTCTCTCACACTCTCTGTCTCTCACTT
This sequence comes from Tachysurus fulvidraco, assembly GCF_022655615.1. NCBI lineage: Eukaryota > Metazoa > Chordata > Actinopteri > Siluriformes > Bagridae > Tachysurus > Tachysurus fulvidraco. The sequence goes on along the minus strand of NC_062530.1, from coordinate 16,259,117 downwards.
TCTCTCTCTCTCTCTCTCTCTCTCTCTCTCTCTCTCTCTCTCTCTCTCTCTCTCTCAGTGTGTGCGTGTGTGTGTGTTTTAAGGGCATTAGGTAATGAAAATGGCTAGCTTGGTTATCTGAAAGGTTTTAATCAACTCATCCCCCACAGCACTTTCAGCTTAGCAGCTGTTATGCAACATGTTTAACTGGAACAGGAGCTCTGTGTTCCGACCCTTCACGCTAGATGAGTGTGTGAATGTGCAACTCTAATACTAAAACAAGCCAAATCATGTGTAATGACAAATAACTTAGCTATCTAACAATATCCAAAATGGTTCACCTCAAATCCCTGCAGCTCTATTATGTTCTGCAGTTTTAAAAGGAATGTGTTGTGAGAATGATTTCAGGTTGAATGTACTGGTGGAGGCTTGGTGAACTTCCTGGAGGTGTTGAATAGTTTCTGCTTTATTTTAGGGTTTTATACAGGTACCTTTTACACTACTGCACAATATGGCTCAAAGTATTGTAAATATATGTGTTCTAATGATGTCTAGAACCTATATGCAGTATGTTATGGCCATGGGATGGGTTTGGCTCTTCAGTAGAAGCTGGAATTTGGGACAGATTTTAATTGGTCCGTTTTTATTTCTTCCTGTATACCATTAATTTTTTTATTTTATGTATTTATGTTTTTTTGAATATGTGCAAGTTTTTGGTTGTAGGACAAACATTTTCTGGGGGTGTTTTACTCTCTAAGATGTTCAGTGCTGGATTTCGTGCCATGTCAGACTGATAGAGAACGTGAAAAGCACATACAACAATAAACTCCGATGATACCCGGTGATCGGATAAGCGGTAGAAAATGAATGAGTGAGTGAGAGTGATACCTGGTGACGGCATCCACGGAACTCTGTATCTCATCGCTGATATAGTTAAAATCACCAAGCGTGGGTTAAAGTGGAAGTGAGAAATTCTCCACAGCTGAAAAACAGATCTCTTGATAAACTTTGGTTTACAAATTACACAAAAGCACACAATTCAACAAATAACTGGTTGTTCTGTAAATCAGTCAAGAACTCCAACATGCTGTCAGTCATGTGTCAATGGATGGAATAAAATGAACAGCGCTTTGATGAACCACTCAACTATGAATATATTCAGGTATGCTTCCTCAGCAAAAAGTCAGCAAAAAATATTGGCTTTGGGATGAAAGCTTATTCTGGCAGGTGTCTTTGTTTAAAACCATGCGGTGACCATATGTGCTAGCAGGAAAATTATAGGAACACTTTCTGCTAGACTTTATATTTAACAGAGTTTCATCAGTATTATATCTGCATGTTCCTGTTCCTTGAACATCAATAGCATGCGGGCTACTTAATTAGTAAATTATCACCACAAAGTTTTGCCTGCATGTATAGCACATCGTAGAAGTTGCAGCAGTGAGGTTTGTCACAGCACCATGAAGTGTGGTACGTTTAAACATGCATACCATATGCCAAGTTTTGTAGAAGTCAGTAAGATTGTTTGTTTCTTTTGTTGAAATGAATAATTAAAAAAACCTGCAGACAGAACATAAGTCTGCTTGTTTCAGGCCTTGTGATAAGTGATTTGTCCATCTCTGCTACAGTCCCCTTCAAAAGTATTGGACAGCAAAGCTGGTATCTTTTTTTTTGTGTGTGTGTGTGTGTGTAGACATTTAGGTTTTAGATTAGAGGACTAATATAAGATGAGGGATCAGAATTTCAGATGGCTTTGCCATTTCACAGCTGTTGGATGGGAATGTCTGTACATTGCTTCTTTATAGGATAACTGAACTGTATATTTTTGACTACTTCTTAGATTGTTGAATGATCTCGCAACGCAATTAAAAAGACGGAAGTTTGTAAATTTTAGCCATTGCCTTAACAATTAGCAAATATTTCGAAGAATTTCGGACCATACGAGATGGCCAGACATGTTAGAACAAAAAAATCATCATAGCGGCTATCATTTTTGTTTTTTTAGTTATATATATTATATAATATAAGAATATAAATCTTGATTGCCTCCACTCCCATGGACTGTTGTCCAGTTAAAGCTTGTTACTTACACTCTACAATCACATGATGCGGTTTTATGGACAGACTGACCTGGGTTTGCTGTCAGGATTTTGTGGCCACTGGCTTTCTCACATTCCCAAAAATGAATGATTGCAATTTTAAATATTACTCACATGAAAATGTATGACATGAGGCCAGAAGCATAGTTTCACTGTCAAATCACATGCTCCATCATTTCCAGCAAATGTCTCTCAGGCTACGTTCACACAGCAGGCAAAAGCGTTTCTTTAAATATGACACAGATTTGTTGCTTGCATGGCAGTGTAAACAGAAAAGCAGGGAAAAAAACACAAAATGATGCATTTGACATTTACAGTTCTGATCTGGGCCACTTTCATATGTGGTACCAAAATCTGTTAACCTCTGTCTGAACAGGTACAACAGAATCTATTTGAGTTTATTGGCAATTCAAGTCCAAATTCATGCTTTTAGGAGGAAAAATACAGTATTTTAATGGTAGGATAGTAATGGGCTTCAAAAACATTTGGGGTGATGTTGAAAATTAGAAGGCACATATAATATATACTTTATGTTTGAAGACATAAACTGCTAGGATTCAGCTGAAAAGATGTATTTGCGGCTGAGTTATGATCCCTCCTTACTACATCACGCTTCAACATGTTACATTACACGTTGTTCCTTTGCACATGCAGGTCACTGTAGAGCCTGATCTTTTTAGAATAATATCAGATGTTAGGCCATGAAAACATATGAATGAACAGCCTGACACAAATCTGGGCTATTGGTCTAAGTTACTTATCATAAACATTTGACTGGTTTTGTTGGTTAGTTGCTACAGTCCAGGTTTAAGCAATTTCATTCTGTTTGTTGTACTGACCCATAATCATTTCCACTGTAAAATTACACCAGGTCTAGATCTCAGATCATTACAAGAGCCTTGTTTTACCTTGGCTCATCTCCTAAGATGCACTAAATGGGTCATATGAATGCATTTTATATATTTTCATTAAGGGTCTGATTGAGATGATGATGATGGAATGTAGGAAAATGTTCTTTTAGTTGTCATATATTTTTGTCAAGCTGCTACGTGGCAATGCCTTTTGTATTTATTAATATAGTATTATTGAATATAGTAATGTGGTTCAGAAACAGACAGAGGGGCTTTTTACACCTGGTCACTTCATGCGTTTTCTGTGATCCGATAGCTATCCGATCGTAAAAAGACCAGGTCTAAATGCCCTCTGAAACGTTTTTGAGACGGACATAAATCCGATCGTTCAAACCACTTCAGGAGGTGGTCTGGGACGCATTTCAGATGAAACTGGACAGGTGTAAATGAATCTCGCAAGTGACTTACTCAGAAACAAATAACATATAGAAACAAAAGTATATTTAAGTATATACACCAAAGTGTGTTCCATTTCAATTACCCCGGAAATGAGGTAAAATATATTTGCATTTTGGGCAGGAGTAGAAATATTGGATTGATATCTGATTCGCCAAACGCATTTATGTGGCCTAATGTAAATGAAACAGTTTTAACAAATCAGATCAGAGAAATCACAAGAAGTGACCAGGTGTAAAAAGGCCAATAGAATACAGCAGTACATGTATTTCATTACTGTATTAGTAAATTTCTGTGCAGTTGTTCATCGTTTGTTGATATTCCATTTTCACTAGAACCATTATCTGTGTTTTTTTTTTCTCAGTTGGCAGGGAGTGTTTATCAGTGGTAAACAAACTGGCACTCCACCTGCTTGTTTCGTAACTCTGTACTGCACGATTTAACGACGCATGTGATTTATGATCAGACTTGTTTTATAACCATGTACAAGCTTCATGAATCTAAGTAGGATTTATTGGAATGGATGGCACATAAAGGCCATTCGGTTCAATCTCTTTAGAAACCTACTCTTCAGCTTTGTCTTAACAAAGAATGGTATTACGGGGTTATATTACAGTCATAAAATGATGCATGGGTGGCGATTCAATACAAAAACACCACACTCACACAAATACAATCACAACAAACAAGAGAAGGAATTGCTTCAATCTACAATAACAGTTTCCCAAATTCTGTAGTATAATACATTTAGATTTGAATTTGTATTTTATAGCATTTCATTGAAATTGAAGCACATCTTAGAGCTCAGATAAGCTTCTTATTGTGTGTGTGTGGGTGGTGGTGGTTGACGACACACATTTGTATTTGTTAAAGATTTGTAAGAGATGTACATCTGCACCTCAATCTCCTCAAATCCAAGTGGTCCACACTTGTCCACCATGCAGTGTGTGTATTGCTTAGTCAGAGGGCAGACAGACTGTTTAGGCTAAAGAAAGGGTGAGAAAGTAGGTAGAGAAAGCTTACTGGGAATCCCCAATACTGACTCATGCTGCGTTATTAAATTGAGCTCACTGAGACATCTTGGTGCCTAAAGTCACATATTTATGTGAGTGTGAGAGAAGTGTGCTGACTTCTTGTGTTCTTGTCTATATGGCTGCAACAGCTAATCAACAAAAGTGCTAAATTGGACAATAAAATTAGTTGGGAACAAATGTTTATATTTAATTAGTTGGGCTGTTATGAAGGACTTGGAACTGGAGGCACATAGAACAGAGAAAACTGCAAACATGTGTAACGTGTCATGTACGCATGTCATGTCATGTACTGTACGTAGATACAGAAGAATAAATACTAAAAGCAGTCCAGCTGTAGCTTAAATTGCAAAAATTCTTTTAGGTTTTTTTTAATCATGATTATTAGTACTACTAGTACCTGTTAACAAGGTAAGCAATGCTGAAACCCTGCAAATAAACATAAGTATGTTTCCATGTCACTTAGTGAATTATTGTTCAGTGAAGTCGGCCTGATAATCAACGTTGAATCATTGTGTCAATTTTAAAATTCCCCCAAGTCTTAAAAGATAAAATAGTCACGCCTTTGAACGAAGAAGTAATTATATAATGCATCCAAATTAAGATTTGTATAGGTTGTATAGGAACTGATGGACATCACAACAGTTATCCTGTTACTATCTACACAATTTATAGAAGCAGCCTTATTTGCAGAGTTATATATGTTTAATTTTTTATGACTGTTTTTCTTCACTTCGTAAATGTAATATTATGGCTTTGTAACGGTTTTGACCACACATCCTGCTAAGGTAAGTTCTGCATCTAGTGGAACGCAACAGTTGCTTGCTTACAAACTGCACTTGATGCTTATTAACTAACTGCTCAGTAAGTGCCCCAGACACCATCATGCTCCTTTGTGTGCTATGTGAATGTGGGTGTTTACTTTTGGAACTTAGTGTTGGGATACAAGCAGGAAAATCACAGGCACTTTTCAAAACTGAACTAATAGTTTAATATTTGAATTAATTTTTTGTCCCCAGCAAAGCAATCCAAGACCAAAGCTATCACTCATAAAATGCACACATTTGGATGAAGCTAAACTCATGGCAAAGCTGACCCAGAAACTACTGGAAGCAAAATAGCCAAGTTCAACTTCAGATTGTGGCTGAAGACTGTTTAAAATAAGGTTTTAAATTGTAAACCAATAGCAGCACAGTAGCCTTTTATATTCCTACTCAGCAGTTTAAAATGATTGCTTTATTTAATATTTCAAAGTAACTTTTTCAGCACGTATTTGAAAAGAAAGTATGAATCTCTTCAAGAATGCAGGCAGTGGGTGGACATCTAACTTGTTAGCAACACACACACACACACACACACACACACACACACACACACACACACACACACACACACACGTGCAGTTTTACACTCCACCAAACTTTGTGTTTGCGTGCTGTGTGGCATGGTTGCTCAGAGGCCAGGAATGCGGCGTGGGCCCTGGGGAGGGCGTGGGTCACTGTTTGCTTCGTGGTTTAGCCTGTGAGCTGGGGTTTAGGGAGGGTACAAGAGAAAGAGGGTACAACCCATGAACAGTAGTGCATCTGCAACAACAGACATGCAGCATGGCAGAATCTCATGCTGTGTATGTGCAAGTCGGAGAGAGAAGAATGGCTACTTGCTGTAAGGTGGCTGTGAAAGACCAGGAAATGACCGGCTGCTCTGAGTTTACTGAGGTCAGGCATCCTCCAGGCGCCTCTTAGGCACTGTTTTTCCTCTTGATGCCTTATTTAAACTTCCAGCAGCTCTTCCACTGTTTTGGACGACAGAAGCGTGCATGGTCAGTGGTTAGTGAATTTGAGCACCACAGCACAGATGAGGAAGTGTGACTTGTTAAGCTGTGGATAGAAACTTCATTGGCTGCGGAGAGCAGTGAGGTTACTGGTCAAACATACACTTCCCAATTTTTTTTCTCTACAAGCTTTCAGTTCTGGCCTTATTAACCACAGTGGCATCCAGCTATTTATGTATGTATCTACTTAGGCTTGCTGTTGGTCCCAACAGTGACTTGTCTGAAAAAGTGACCTATGCAGTTGGTAGGCTTTACTTCATTAAACGTTTTTTTTAAAAAAAATAGGTGCATTTGTGGAGCACTTAAACAGTTTCATCAGGTCAGAGCTGTAGGTGAAGCTGTGAGTTGGTAGACAAGGAGGCAGGGTTGATGCTCTTGGTTTTGACTTTGAGCTGAGTGGGGGTGTGCTGTGTGGCGGGGCAGGCTGGGGGTTACTGAGCCTGCACCACTCCGAACAGAAAATGAATTGTAGACTGCTGAGTGACTCGAAGACCTGAGACTTGGCCTTTGTCTTACACAATAGAGGCCGCTGGCCTTCTCTTTTAGTCCACATTCTCGTAGACGGGCTAGTCAACAGCTCTTTGTGTTCCTTTTCATGGTGAATGAATTGTGTGCCTTAAAATACGTAGATGGACTGAGAGCAATGCAAATCTTTAGTGTCTTCAGTTCTTGTCTTATGAACTGTCCTATGAAGTGTTTTTTTTTGTAGGCTGGTGTTCTTGTGTACTTGCTTTGAAGTTGTCTCTCATTTTTTTGTTATGAAATGTTTATTTAACATTTATGCAAGGCGTTTTGGTTATAAGTGCTCTAACGCACAGGAAGGAACCCCCACCCCATCCCCTGAGGGTGTATTATTTTTGTAGGATTGCATGGACTGTCGCTCGTAATTCCTTACATAATTCACTGCAGTAACTTCACAAGATTCAAGGGCTTTTATTATATCTGAACGGTGTGCTGAAAATGAGCAAGTGCGAAACTGGTTCATTATTTAAATAACTGTTCTTATTTAGTATGAGCAAATGTGGAAGTTTGTCCAAATAAGCTCATTACACAGTAATGTGGTACCTTGTGTTGTGGCCCATGGGGCTTGAAGTTGCTAGAACACAAGCTAAAAGCCTGACACTTTTCCAGGAGTGTTATCATACCCACTCAAATTTGTTCTTTGGCAGGCACATTCTTCCAAAAAACCAATGTTGATATGATTTTTGTGCGGAAAAAGGGACGATAAAAGTTTTGTTGATATTGAGAAACCTGTATGGTCTATGCTTTTCTGGTTTTTAACTCTCTTTTTGTTTGGCAACATTTAGATTATGAAAGTCTCTGAATTTTGGGTGTGGGGAATTTTGGGTTTTGATATGCCCACCAGGCACACACACACACACTCACTCACGCTCCTCACTCGCCCACTTCTTTTCTCACACACGCACATGCACACCCCTTATCCCCGAGGCCCTTGAGAAGTGAGAAAATCCTGATCTGTAGTGAGAAATGCATTAAGATAATTGAGCTCTTTTGTAGGGCCTGTCGTTGGTGACAAACTAGCAGCACTCCACTCTCACACTAAGTGACCTTTTAGCGAGCAGCTGTTTGTTCCACTCAATTTGTCTAACTGAAAGAAGGGTGAGATAAAGCCTTCTGCTCTTCAGCTTTGAGTATGTTCACGTCAGGAAATAGAAAAAGACACAAAATCATTAAAAGCAGAAATGATCATGAAATGATTGCATATTTTGTATTTGACCCGTTCGCTGCTTCTGTTGCCGGATATCATTACATTAAGAAGTAAGACGTCAGACGCCATGACTCGGTTTTACTATTATTTGACAAGATTTTAATTGAGAAGATTTTAATTTATCATAAATAAATTTCATCTGTTAGCTTTGGTGAGTGGTGTTAAAGGCCGTGGTGTCAGAGGCTTTTTTTCACATTGTCCGCAGCATTATCCCTGGCGAGGGTGTCACCCACAGAAATTTGCCCTGTTATTTATTTGGCAGTAGGGGCTCTATAGAGCTGGGCATTTTGCTCATTTCCCCAGCTGAAATATGCAACAATTGACAAGTCAAATTTATAAAGCCTGTTTTGTCAAATACTCAAATAGGCAAGTTTGTAAATTTCCAGAAGCTGGTTAAATCTTTATAAAGGCTGTTATTTGGCTGTTCTGTATAGCACAGCCTTGTCAGTTTCTGCTCAAATCAGATATGAAGTGAAGGAAGGAGTCGCAGGCAGCGTGAACTGAAAATTGATTGAATCGTTCAGTTGGGTCTCATTTCTTTTTGTTTTTTGTTTGACACTGGACTTTGTGTGGAGGATACATTAGTTGGAAAGACTTTTATTCGATACTCACTGCTGAAGCATTCACAATGCAAGCTTCTCACAATAAATCATGAAAGTGAAACAAAAAAGCAACGTGTTAAGAAACCCTAAAAACATCCAGGCTGAGGAAATCACAGCTTCATGTGCAAAGCAGTTTGCAAGAAAGAGGTAACAAGCTGTCAGGGTTACGCAGTAAGCTTCACACAGCAAATAAGGTTCAGAATCACTTTGGAAACAATATGAAGGACTGCTTACAGTGGATTAAAATGTTTTACCCCCATCTCTCCTAACGTTTCCCCATGTGATGTTTCTTAGGTTTATATCCTTGTGTTCAGCATGTTTTAGAACAGAGCTTCAGACAAAAGACAACACAAGAGCACGTATTTTGTGCCATATAACACCCCAGCTGTCATAAATAACATCTGACCCTTTGATGCAGTGAGCTTTAGCTTTAACGGTGCCTCACCACTGACTCACAAAGGAGCCATTTAAAACAAAATCTAATCCCTGTTCATTCTAAGTATTTTTTGTGTATGTCATCATATGAGGTGGACAAGTCATTGGACCAGCACCTCGGAACACAAGCGGATTATCTGCCTAGACTGTTTTTAATTTAGATTTGCCTAATAGTGGGTTAAATAGGTTGCCCTGAATTTCTTTTAATTTGATGTAGACGTTTAAGCATGTTTATTAGTGTGCACTACCCGTTCCTGTATCTTGCTACCTACTGAATAACAGATATGATCTGTAACTCTGTATGTTACATGTATGTTATGATCTGTAACTCTGCTTTTCACAAATTTCTTTTAATTTGATGTAGACGTTTAAGCATGTTTATTAGTGTACACTACCCGTTCCTGTATCTTGCTACCTTCTGAATAACAGATATGATCTGTAACTCTGTATGTCTGTCAGTAGCTATTGTTACCATACAGATAATGAACTTGCATGGATTATGGACAGGCAGGATGTGGAAATCTTCACAAAATTCTGTGCAATGCAACTTTCAGTCAGTTTGTTGTTAAGCACATGGAAATAAAGACACATCCGGACTTGAACATATTTTGAATGCTTTGCGAGGCAACAGTACCACAGCTCTTAACCAAAATGTTAGACAAAGAATTTCTACAGTGCAAACACTATGCACTTCATCTAAGACATTATTAGATGAGGTTAGGGACCATGGCCACAGTCATGCCTTCATAAATTCCTCTTTATTCATGCTCCTAACTTTAACTAGCTTGTCTTTGTTTTGGGGTAAATTGCATACGGTGCAATTTTTATTTAGATTTTAAAACTACTGTGTTGGCTGTGTGCAAGGCTAATTATTGTTCAAAACACCAGTATGAGTATGTGGTCAAGCTGAGTCTTCAGTCTACTTATAATGACTGTGTTTCATCTCTCTTAGGTCTCTGGATGGACGTCTGCAGGTATCTCACAGAAAAGGCCTCCCTCATGTAATCTACTGCCGACTATGGCGCTGGCCAGACCTGCAGTCACACCATGAGCTGCGTGCTATAGACCAGTGCGAGTTTGCTTTTCACATGAAGAAGGATGAGGTTTGCGTTAACCCCTACCATTACCAGCGCGTGGAGACGCCAGGTGAGCTCCCAGCAGAAGTGTGTGTGTGTCAAAGTCTTGCACACTAGTTTTTCTCTGAAGCTTCACATTTAATCATCATTATCAAATTGCTCTGAACGCTATAATTAGTCTTGCATTGATCTGTCCTTGATGATTTTGTGTGTGTGTGTGTGTGTGTGTGTGTGTGCGTGTGTGCAGTTCTTCCTCCAGTGCTGGTTCCCCGACACACTGATATCCCTGCCGAGTTTCCCCCGCTGGACGACTACAGCCATTCTATCCCCGAGAACACCAACTTTCCTGCAGGCATAGAGCCTCTGATCAACTACATCCCCGGTGAGTGCACAGTGGGGACAAAAATCACAATCACACAGACATGCACTCTAGGCTGTGTTTCCTCATATACACTTTACTTACTTTTGTCTTAAATCAGTCTTCAATCACAATTGAGTATTCTGCTTTCATATCTGCTTAATATGATGAACTGAAATTAGATGATGCTTGGGTTGCTAGGTAACATGTAAACAAAATCGTCCGTGGCTGGTAGCCTAATATTAGCTTGTAGAATTGCCGGTCAGTACAGCAGAACACTTTGTATTGTAGCTGTATGTCTTAGTCAGGAGAAGGTGCTGTAAATAATATTAAAAGTGAACAACAGCATTAAATACAGTGGCATGCAATTTACCAGATGGCCCAATTGTCTCGTGCCCAGCAAATATATATACAGGGCTTCATTTATTAATATTTCCTAAAAAGTTATTTAAAAAAAAAAAAAAAGGAATTCATTGATGTGTGTAAAGAAGTCATTCAAGTGTGAGTTATGAAAATTAATAAACACCATTTGCTAAAACATGTCAGTGAAATAATTATTCTGTTATTATTTGTTTTAATTTTTTTAAGTGGCAGATTATTTAAAGTTAATTATCAACAAAAATACTTTTTATAACCTATTTCTTCATTACCCATCTTTAATAGTGATGCAAGTAATTGTGTATTTTAATATCTCTTTGAATTAGATTAAAAGCAAGACTCTGTGGGCTTCCATATGACTTTCATCAAGAGACTGACACCATCACCCATGTTATCTGGCGGGGAGGAATAGCATACTTTCTATCCCCTTTTACTTGGCGTGACTTTCTTTAACTACAGTTGTTTAAGAGCTCATGTATGTAGTAGAGGGCAGATAGTACTTTCTTATGAGTATGTTACACTGCCCTATGATACAGCAGGAGCAGCAGTGCAAAAAGATGAGCTTTAATGGAGAAAAATAAAAGGAGAAATCAAAGAAAACTTTGTCAGCTGATTCATATCTTTTATTTTTGCAATAATTTACTATAATCAGCAAAGTGTTTAATTCTTGAATAATGAATATTATAATTACGATGATAATTGTACATTGCAGAAATGTGTGCTGGACACTGGTCTGTTGCCTACGATTGACAGATGTTCAAAGAACGACAGAATCGTTGTACAGTGAATAAGCTGATTTTTGACTGTGGGGAAACCAGCAGTTGCATTAAAGTACCATGTTTCACATGTAAAGAGGAACTATATATATTGGTATTGTACAATCCTAATCAGTGCTAGTAAAATCCCCACTATATACCGAATTTCTGAAATGGCTACTGTCAGAAAACCTGACAGAAAAAACAGATTTAAACATGTATTGCCTTTGTGCACTCGGTCCTACATGAATGCACAAAGTAACAGTTTTGAGATCAGGTAGAGAGCACTGTGCGCTTTCATCTGAGAAATCAGTCCAGCTCACAAAAGCACTTTCCTCAAATTTCACATGTGAAAGCCTGAGAAAAACAAATCCCATTTCATATGTCAATTCTGTGAAATCCTGTTTTTCTGTGAAAAACAAATACCCAGGACCATAATAACAGAGTTTTCCCAGACCTAGTGAGAAGCAGATCAGTTGCATCCTGAGCATGCGTATTTTGTTTATTGAACCAAATAATTAGTATTTACATTTTTTTTATAATTTTAAATTGGTTTATTATAGTGAAGACATTTGTTGTTAGATGTGTATAATGGTTTTAAGCATGCACTCGGTTTGCCTTTATTTCAGAAACGCCCCCTCCAGGGTATCTCAGTGAAGACGGTGAAAGCAATGATCAGCAGAATCGCAGCATGGACACAGGTCAGAGGTTTTCCTCTATATGTCATTCTGATGAGAATAGGTTTATTATTGTATTATATCACTCATTATAGCATGTTTCTTTTGCAGGTTCCCCAAACTTGTCTCCTAACCCTGTTTCCCCTGCAAGTAGCAACCCTGGTAAGAACCGTGTGCAGTTCCTTGTTATCTTCACCACACACACACACACACACACACACACACACACACACTCAAACACAGCAGCATACATTGTCTAAAAACCCTAAATCGGGTAAGGCATTTAAGAAGATTCATTTCATTCTAATATGGTGAAGTCTTTAAAAAAATGCAAGCCTGACATCCCTGTAGAGAAAGTTTCTAAATTCCTCTCGAGTTTCTTTCCACCCACAGAATACTAGTGTAATCTGTTTTGTTATCTCCACAACCACGGTGTGTGCCAGGTCGTTTATGATTAGTGAGGATAGAATTGTGCGTCTGCATTGCTTATTGCTTGCCACTGTTACTGAACAACAACTGACTCAATCCAGTGATTCCCTTTGAGGTTTATTAGAACACTGATGGCAGGCTGATGTTCTAGTAGTTTCAGTAATGGTTTTTTATTATTACAATTTATAATTACAACAATAACCCTTGTTTAAAGCCTAATCCTGGAACAGCATAGGATTACGAAAAATTCTGGCAATTAAGAGAACAAGCTGGACAGAGAATATTCTTATTAGCTCAAGCTGACTTTAAAAACTTTGTTATGCCAGTTTATACACAAGCACAAATCAGACTGACGATGCCCTAAGTAGAACTCCATTAGACTCCATTTTTATCACATACAGTGTGAAAAATAATAATGTAATAAAAATAAAAACACAGTAAATAAAACGGCCTAATCGTATTGGCTGGAAAAGGTAAGATTTTGATCTATTATCTAGGCAGGATGTGCCTAGCTACCTGTAGTACAACCCAAATTCTACACATTGTTAGGTTTGAACCAGCTTCTCTCAGTGTATAAGTTAGGACTTTACACCCTGACTTACAGTGGAACTTGCATTTAGCTGGTGTAACAATCCTCAGATGCACAATAGTGTAATGTGTACTCGAACACAGCCAGAGGAGCTGACTTTTGGGTTGGAAGCCACAGCTCATAGTGAGTGTTTCTGGGTCATAGTTGACCTATCATTTGTGCTGTCAGTTTATTTGAACATGGCGTAGTAACTAAGAAGTATGTTTGTTTTGCTGCTCAGTTTTTTGTTACTTGTTTAAGATGACATCAGAACAGGATGTTTTCTAGAAAAGTGGAACACTGTGAGCCAAGGGTTTGCACAAGGCTGTATTAGTGCATGTCGCATATTGGGTGGGTGGTTAAAGAGCTCAGAGAGGTCAGTGCTCATGAGGTCATACTCTACAAGGCTTTGCTTCTTTGCTCTAAGTGAAAAGCTCATATGAAAGAAGTGTTTGTTTCTGTCCCTTCTGTGTTGTGAGACAGCCCAAGGTAATTGGATGATATCCTGTCATTGCATTGTTCAACCTCTGCAGTGACCCATTGTCCCAATTTCTTTACACATCACTGCTCATAGAACCTACAGTATATTGCATTGTGTGTAAATATTCACTTTAAAGTATATCCATGGGTTTACATTTTATTTCTTTTTTTATTATTATTATTATTATTCTCATTTTGTGTTGATGTGCACATGTGTTTTAGACCTGCAACCGGTAACGTATTGTGAGTCAGCGTTCTGGTGCTCCATCTCATACTACGAGCTGAACCAGCGGGTAGGGGAGATATTCCATGCCTCACAGCCCTCTCTCACTGTGGATGGGTTCACGGATCCGTCCAACGCTGAGAGATTCTGTCTGGGTTTGCTGTCCAATGTGAACCGCAACACTGCTGTGGAACTCACACGCAGACATATTGGTAGGACACCTGTCCATTTGTCACTTCGCAACTTTGGAATTGTGAAATGTGATCTAAGATAAAGTGAGATGTAACCTCTTTTACATCCTTATATACTTGGTTATCCTCTCTTCTCTTCCGCTAAGGTCGGGGAGTGCGGCTGTACTACATAGGCGGTGAAGTGTTTGCAGAGTGTCTGAGTGACAGTGCCATCTTTGTCCAGAGTCCTAATTGCAACCAGCGCTATGGCTGGCACCCTGCCACCGTGTGTAAGATTCCTCCAGGTGAGTCAAACACACAACACACACAGCATGCCTTGTGTCTGCAAGCTGTGATTGATGGCATACACTTTCGAGTGCATGCCCTTGATGAATCATTCATGCATGCTCAGACATGTGCGTGTGTTTACCTTTTTCCTTTCAGGCTGTAATCTAAAGATCTTCAATAACCAGGAGTTTGCGGCTCTGTTGGCTCAGTCTGTAAATCAGGGATTTGAGGCTGTGTACCAGTTGACCCGCATGTGCACAATCCGCATGAGCTTTGTCAAAGGCTGGGGAGCAGAATACAGGTAAACACACACACACACACACACACACACACACACATACACACCAACACAGGCTTTAAAGACTGTCAGCTGCAAGGGAGTCTAAAATCAGGTTATAATGGCTGTACGTTTCGCCCTTGTTTGGTACTGATGGTCAGCAGAGATCTCAACAACAAGGAGAGACTTGTAAGAATCTCTTGTGAATGCATCCCAGCTGAGGTCACTGAGGTTATAGCTGAGGGGATTGTGTAAGGTGTGACTCACGAAATGCGTGTGGTCTTTGCCGGAGATTAGCACTGAGCTTTTAATTGAAACCATTCATCATTAAGAATCATGTTAATCTCTCCCTCCCTCTCTCTCTCTCTCTCTCTCTCTCTCTCTCTCTCTCTCTCTCTCTCTCTCTCTCTCTCTCTCTCTCTCTTTTCACATTTAACACAATCAGTACTCAGACTTTGATTACAGTATCCTTAATTTTACCACAAACTTCGTCTTACTCCTTTTATCTCTCACCATGTAACCAGCAGAGGTTGAAGCTCCTTTATAAATTTGAGGCTTGTTAATGGGAAAGTAGACTGTTTATGTGGACCAATGATGTGGATGAAGAGTCAAGTTTAAATTGCCATTGTGGTTCACTGAGGGAACTTCTAAGTATATTAAGGGAATGAGGCAGCAGGAGAGTCTTGACTTACACGGGAGGAATGCAGTAGGTGGGTGCGAGAGCGTAGGAGATATTAACAGAGATTCAGGCTAAGATAGAGAGAAAGCTGGTAGTTGTTATTCACAAACAGTTTGATCATGACCTTGCAAAATTTGCCTTAAGTTCCTGTGAAGGGCTTGTTTATTGCTGTTTTTTAATAAAATTCGCTTACACGTGGATTCCACATAACCATCCACTATGGTAAACAAATAGATTTAACAAAGAAAAAGACATAATCGTTATTGCTGTGAAGGTTTCTGTTAGCACACAGTTATGTACCATTTATGGAAGGAGTCTCAGGTGTCGATGCTTTGTAACGGTCATCAAGTCCATGCATTTTAAAAGGCTGCCAAGTTCAACACAGGACAGTCTTCAGACTGACAGGTTTCTGCTCTCCAAGTTTCTTTCTTTATGACTAGCTGCGTTTTTATTTTGTCTTGTTAACATCGAGAGAGACCGAGGCAGAGAGAGACAGAGACAGACAGAGACAGAGAGAGACAGAGACAGAGACAGAGCGAGACAGAGACAGAGAGAGACCAGACCAGACCAGACCAGTGAGTGGCTGTTGTAATTGTCGGCAAATCACTGTTGTACAGGCTTCAGTCAGTGCTGTTATTGTAGAAATAATTCACTTCCAGATTGTGTTATTCCTTAATTTAATCAAACATTTTGCGCAGCTATAAAAAGCTTGTATTGCTTAATCTGATTCCTTTTATCTGTAGGCGCCAGACTGTAACCAGCACCCCCTGTTGGATAGAACTACACTTAAACGGCCCCCTGCAATGGCTAGACAAGGTGCTCACTCAAATGGGCTCACCGAGCATCCGCTGCTCCAGCGTGTCATAGGAGGCACATCACCACTGGATTTGCACCCAGGAAAACACCAACCACCTGCATACTGAATGAGAAAACACGAGAAGGCTGGGCAGAGACGGACAGACAGACATGATCTCAAGTCTTTCCTTTTAGTGTCACTTCACTGCTTGCCGGTCCAGTCATTTCCACACACAGAGTTTCGAGCACTTTTTATTATTGATATCTTTACAGCATGGCTTGTATAGCTGTGCATGATATGTAGATTTGTTTTGGTCATACAAAGAAAATATATATTTTGGCTTCTTTTTTTTTTTTTTTTAAGCCTGGCTTAAAACATGAACTTACAGAGTTTAAACACTTTATATTCATTGAAGGTGGATATGGATAAATAACTGGTGAAGTAGATTTTTATCATTCATCACATGCAGCTTATCACGTACTGCAAGATTTATGTAACACTCTGTAATTTAGAAAGTGGATCTCTCTCAGGCCCAGCAGTTTGCTGTGCACACGTTTAGGTGCGTGAGAGTTTAAGCCTAGCTGTCGGCTGTTTGAAAGTGAACAGTAGCTGGGTACTGCTCTTATGGTGTGCTGGTGCTCACATGCCACATTGATTAAACATGCACTGAGCAGTTCAGCACAGTTTATAGGATGGTTCACTGCTGTTAACCTGGTTAATGTTCTTTTTTCTTTGGTTAGAACTCTAGACATCTCTTTTCAAGATGAGACAAAATGCATCTTGATACAACATGCGATGTCTGATATGTATTACACACACGCACATAAGATTTATGTTGTGACTTGGAGCTGTATTTAGGTGGTACCATGTAATTCAGATGCTACTAAATTGATGCCCCCCCCCCCCCCCAAATATTACCTGAAAAAGGTTTTACATTTACAATTTACTGCTGTGCTAGCTGGGAAACAACAAAGGAATTGTGTTTGTAGTGCCCAGCATCATGCTTGGGATTTGGTATGAAGCTTCTCAAATATTCTCTAGAGAGCTAGATGTCTTGCAGCTGCAGTTGAGTCTTGTGTGGTAAATCATGTTTAAAACTATCCACTGTTGTACTGCATCCACAAAATAGTCGGCACGTGCTTGGGCATAGATCCTGTGTTCCACTTTGTTCATGTTCAGAGCATGTGAACAGTTTCTAATTTTCATTTATTTATTTATTTTTCTTCCCCTTCGGCTGACCTCTGTTCAGGATTGCCACAGTGGACCTCGTGGACCACATATTAGATTTGGCACAGGGTTCTGATAACCCTCCCAGATTTATCCAGGCTTAGGACTGGCACTGAGATTTAACTCTTCAGTGTCTTGGTTTGTGCCCTTCCATGGGAATCGCCCACGGGCCGTGGCAATGAGAGCGAAGGATCCTTCCGCTGGACCACCTGGGGGCCAGTTTCTGATCTTCATCAATACAAAATTAAGCTCAAAGTAAATAAAGTTACACGCCCAGGCCTGATATACTGCATTTAAATGATCAGCTACAGCTTTCTCAGCTGTTCTCCATAGCAAGTTGCAGTGCAGTTTACCTGGAAAAGGTTACATGTGGCTCAGTGTATCAGACTCAGCAAATGTAATACAGTAATGGTGTTTCAGTCAAATGAATATCATTAACTATGTTCATTCGGACGGCTTTTGGTTATGATAATTTGTATCATAAATACTGAAAATGGTGCATTTTTATGGTACTTAGTCCAGTGTAGCACAACCATTACCATATGAAGCACTTGTTTTTATTACTTTATCAATGGCAACAAAGCATTTAATTCAATGCTGGATTTTGGGAAATTTGTTAGTGACAAATGGGGGGGGGATCTTGAGTGTAATTATTTCTGCATAACACTGAGTGCAGTGGTGTATTTTTGCTGTCACTTACAGTATATTATGGCAGAGCCTTATAAGAATGGCCCCAATGAGCAGCACAGACACAGTCACTTGACATTTTTTTATTTTTTATTTCTCCTGATCTGCTCCTTTTTTTTGGTGCAGCCTCAGCTTTACTAAAGTGCTTAGTGACTGAAAGCCTTTATGAATCAAGAAACATTGCATGCAGCAGCTACAGCTATTCAAGGCAGTATATGTAATATCAGAGAACCAGGAAAAACAGTATGATTATAAATAGATCGTAGATGGAAGGGGTTTTTTTGTGTGTGTTTGTTTTCAAATTTCTCAACCTTGAATTTTAGACCCAGGCAGCCTGTGGGTGTGCCGACCCAAGATCATCGTCCGTTACTGCTTTTACCCTTGCACTTGTGTATATAGATATGAGAGAGTCCCAATCTTACCTGCAGGTTTTTCACTCGCATAGCAGATACAACTAGCCCAAGAAATACATGCAGGATATACATAGATATACATAGACCTTCACATCCTATGGGTGCACTGCAGTTATTTGTGAAGTTAATTCACTCACAATATACCAGTCTGTATGGCAGGAAAAACAAACAAACAGCAAATTCAAACTCAGGTCCATCTGGCCATGTGAAAGAAAACTGCTTCTTGCACACATTTATATATAGTCAATTTTGTCACTGCCAGTTATTACTGTGTCAAAGAAAATGGGCGATCTATTGTATATTGAAGACTATAAAGATATTTTTGGAACGAATGTTAGTGTGAGGAGAACACTGCTGGCAGCTCCTAGTGGATGCTCACTTTTTTTTTTTTTTGGTTTGTTTTTTTAACACAGGTTGAAATTGTGTTTTTTTTTTTTTGAGCCAGGTCCTACAGTGTATTTCCTTGTATGTAGTTATGAGGTTATGATTATATAATTACAGACTTGATCCTTTTTGATTAATTGCATTGTCTTGCAATTCTTGAGTTACCAGTAAAGCTCAGCAGTTGTGCTTGATTTGAGAGCAGGTACACTGCAGACCCCAGCTGCCTCCTGCTGATAGCTCAGGCAATCACATGTTGAAATATCGCTCACTCGATTCCTCTCAAAGCTCTTACAGCTGATTTATGGAAAATGAGCCTGTGTCATCAATGAAGTCGTAAGGAACTGCATTTACAGAATTGTTGATCCCTGTGGTTTGATCTTCTCTTAACACCGAGCCCTAAACTGTGCATCCAGTGCTGAGGACCCTGCTGGATCTGTAGTGTCAGCAGTGTCCATGTAGGGTTATGATTCTTGTCGATTTCTTTTTTTTTTTTTTTTTCAAATTGAAATACCGCTTTGTAGTATCATGTTCTTATCCATACATATGCTCATTATGTGATGCAAATGTAAATCTCTGTTTCTGTCTTATGGTTTCAATGCTTAATAATTACCCCTATATATTTTTCTGATGTTGCTTCGTTTCCGTTTGCTTTAAATGTGTTTTTTTCTCCACTACTGTTCCTGCATAGATTTTCCTTACATTAACTGTTTAGCTATTATATTGCTTAATTTTGTTATTCAAAAGATTTGTAATAAAATGTGTATTTTAAACTGAATTTATGGAGTTTGTGCAGCTTGTGAGGGGATTGTAAAGATTTTGTTTTACATATTTTCAATTCCACATGTCTCAGACATCAATTTTTATACACAAAGACAATTTAATGAATAGTATGTCAGAAATGTTCATTATTAAAAGTGAAGCTTGGTCAGATTGAGACTATAAAAATTGCAAGATTATTTAGATCAATTATTTGAATGGCCAACCAACCACACTGAATTATCCATAATTTTGATCTTTTATATTCTGAACAAAATTATGGACAAGTTCTGCCCTCACACCAAAAAAGAGCTTGTACACACATGCACACACTCCTAGGGCAACAATGCAACACAAGGATGGACTTAAAGATTTTGGTGAGGTCCTCTCTGGTGTAGTTTTTAGTCTGCCTGCCGCACCCTCTCCCGTTCAGCTTAGATTACAGTGTTTAAAAGACAGCAGCCCATAATGGCTGTGCACTCGGTGACAAAGGTGCTGGTGTTGGAGAGAGTAATAACCAGAATATCATGAGGAGCCTGTCTACCATGCCCACATATTTCTTGATGCCACAGCCCAGTGCCCAGGAGACAAGCTGCGAATCACACGGCAGTGCTGGAGGATTATGGGCAACAGACTGATGCTGGGGAGAGGACTTCTGCTTTAGCTCTCCTCCCCTGATGACAGACCGTCAATCTCGTCCTGATCTCCACCGATTGCCATCCAAAATGCTTTGGCTACCTAATAGATGAGAATTACAACACCAAATTCAATTTACCACTTTTCAAGATTTGATCATTTTGTTGGTTGTGAAGGATATCTATCTATGTGCACACCTCACCTTTTCTGCATGCACCTTCCTTTGCTCATGTGGCATTGAAGACGCTTTGTCTATACCGGAAGAAAAAAAAAAAAGAGAAATGTGATCTAAGCTTAAACGGTAGTGAAGCAACAATGAACAAGAAAAAAAAAAGTGTTGCTTCACCTTTCATCTCTTTCAGTTTAGTAAAGAGACGCTCAAAGTTGTCCACATCTGCATCTCCAGCAGTGAGGTTGGCCAACTCCTGTATGTCCATGTCAGTCATCGGGTCTACGTGACAAAAAAGCCATAAATATCCCTCTCCTCTGTAACTGTGATACTTTCATTCAGTAATATAAACTGCACATGCTCTCACCTACTATTGAGTCCACTTCCTGTGTACTGTTCTCACAGCTTCCTGTCTTCTGTCCTTCTGTGTTCTCATCTGCACGGTTTGACTGGCACTGAAGCAAATGACCGCATGAAACACATGGATGCTACTCTATTAATATTCATACAATATATTTACAAGTTAAGCAAAATCTCAGCCCCTAACTGAGCACCCATGACAGTGGAATTTGTAATCACTAAACAATAGTCTCACACACACACACACACACACACACACACACACACACGTGATATTACACTAATAATGCAAATTTATTTTGTTTAATTGACTTTAATGTTTTTCAAATTCATATTTATTTGTATGGTGCTTTTAACAACGGACATTGTCTCAAAGTAACTTTACAGAACGTAAACATCAAAAGAAAAGTTCATATAAAGAATAATATACAAAAATATAATACAAAAATTCAAGATTAATATTAGATATATTTAGATATGTTTATATTTATCCCCAATGAGCAAGTCTGAGGTGACTCAGGCGACTGTGGGGAGGAAAAACTCCCTTGAATGGTAAAGGAAGGAACCTTGAGAGGAACCAGACTCTAAAAAATTAAAAAACTAAAAATTGTTTCTTGTCCCAAATAACACAGTGCACACAAGCTTTTTTAACTTTTGGTTGTTTAAGAGGTTTAAAATTCAGGAGTCTGACCTGCGTTTCTGCTACAGATCGTGGGTTGTTGTGACGAGCTGCAACCAAGCTGCTCATCAGACCAAATCCCTGATTGTGTTCTAGGAAGCAAAAACATGATCAGATGTTAACATGAAGTGTCATGTACAGGTTTTTACATTTATTATTGAATTACCATCTAAACCTCACCATCCTTCATCTCCACACTGGACCACACATTAGCATTGAGAGCCTGAATGATCCTCTTTACTCCTGTGGACTCTGGAAAGTCATCTGAAGTATAAATGACACACAAATGACAAAACAATTTCCCTCCAGAAAGAATTCACAGAATTGCTTTTTGCCTCCAAGTTTCTGGCTCTGTATGGGTTAAAGTCTGTCTAGACTGTCATTCTGTTTAGTGGAATTCTATCTTCTATCATCACAGAGCACCATGTGAAGCTCTACACAGACATACAGCCCATGCTTCTATATAAATAAACTGCTAAAAAAAAATTAAGGGAAGACAATCATCACAGAATAACACCATGAGTTATACTTTTTTTTTTAAACAATTTGTCCAGTTATTGTCAATCAGTTTCACCTGCTTTGGTGGAAATGAAAGTGACAGCAGTTACATTGGAGAGGCAACTGTCAACTGTCTCCTTATCCTTCCTGACTGAGCTGTTTCTAGTTTTAAGCTCCTTGTCACTACTTGGATCACGAGGCAGTACCTACAAGCCGATCAGGTTGTACGTGTTGTCCAGCTCCTTAAGGATCCACGTCCATACATGAAATTGCAAGATGTTTTTTGGTGTCTCCCAGCGCATGGAAGGAATACCGGTAGAAGTGCCGTTACACATGAAAAGCTGTACAGGTTTGTAGAACGGCAACAACCCAGCAGCAGAACTGGCATCTGCTCCTTTGTGCAAGGACAACTCCCAGAGCTTTACAAAATGACCTCCAGACCTACTGGTGTGCATGTTTCTGACCAAACGTGAGAATGCCATGAGGGCCCGACATCCTCTAGTGGGTCCTCTGCTCACAGCCCAGTACTGTGCAGCTTGAGTGACATTTGCTAGAGAACACCAGAATTGGCAGGTCCACCATTGGCGCCCCGTTCTCTTCACGGATGAGAGCAGTTTCACACTGAGCACACGTGACAGACATAAATGGGTCTGGAGTTGACACGGGGAACATTATGCTGCCTGCATCACCATCTAACATGACCGGTTTGGCTGAGAGTCATTGATGGTCAGGGCAGGAATATTCTTGAAGGGACTCACAGACCTCCACATGCTTGCCAATGATAACCTTATTGCTGTTAGGTGCCCTGGATACCTCCTGATGCATGGCAGTGCCTGACCTCATGTGGCCAGAGTATGTAAGCTATGCATTTGTGGATGACAAAGACATTGATACCATCAACTGGCCCTCACGTTCCCTGCACCTTAATCCAATTGAGCACCTCTGGGACGTTATGTATTAGAGCATCCAAATCCACCAATAAGCACCACACGTGTGACACGTGACCATTGTCACACAGTTTTATTCTCAACAAATTACACAGTGTACATTTATTTAAGCAGTATATTTTTGATAAATAATATTTCCTAAATTACATTTAAACAATTTCTCAATTTCCATCTCAGCAACTAAATTATATCACAGACTGTTTAGTTTGCAGATGAAATACTGAAACTTTATATTTAAACCATATTTGCCACCATTACTACTGCTACAAAAAAAAATCCTGGCAGAACATATTTATAAATGCATAGTGTACACAATGTACATATTTCATGGGTCTCACCATCCTCATCAGGCAGCTCCTCAGGACTGAGCTCCACCAGTTCAAATGCATGAGCCAGGCACCACTGCTGAGCTTCTTGTCTGCTTACACCTGCAACAACAGTCACAGAAAGCCAGCAGCACTATAAATAACATGGATAAAACCACCACTTTCTAGATATTCCTAGTCTCATTGACCATTTTATACAATTAATGTCTGGAGCACAAGGACCCCTAAAACCACTAATGACCAGATATAATAGATGTAGTGGTGTTCAAGTTTCCAAATCAGTTAGTAGACACCATCTGCATGACCGCAAACTGAAAAACAGCCTACAAAACGATAAGATCAAATATCACTCATTGCAATTTATTCACTTTACCCATTTTCATTGTGTGTCCTGATATTTATGGATATTTTACTATACAGACACTACAATTCCCAAATTAAAAACAAAGGCAAAAAACTAGCTAGAGTATTTTAAAAACTCTGCTGAAGCTAGCAGCATTGCATTAAGTGTGTTTAATGTCATTTCCAATCGACTGAAAAACAACTTATGCTACTTGGTAGTGACAAATAATATAGATGTGATCCATTTGAGACAATTCCAACTTTTTAAAGTTGTACACTTGAGAATATACAGTGCATAGCACAAATGCATAGTGTTTAGTAAATCATTGGGAAAGCAGCTAAACTTTTATTTAATTTTTTACAAAATATTTATGCACTTCAATTAACTAATTAAAAACTTGAACAGCTATCTGATGTGGACAAAATCAGGGACCAGTGACAGCACTCACCGTTTTCACGCACATGGTCACACACCAAGATGAGCACCTCAGGAGCCAGTTCCTCCACCAGTGCAACCCACGGCGTGACAGCTGTAAGACCATCTTTCTGTAACGTGGACAGATTCAGAGGGTACAGAAATCCACAAATGTTAAATGACAACTGAATATTAGCGTCAATCACTCACAGTTTTACTGTCAAAGTAGACAATAAAAGCCTGCGTGGATCTGGCGACTTCTAAATTCATGCTGAATGGACTTGGCACGACACAAAGGCTGATATTTGCAGTGTAGTATTTGTTGTTGATTGTCCATGGATGCCAAACCACATCATCCTCTTTTTTAGTGGGTACTGGTAATGCTGATACACCCAAGATCTCTAGAAACAATAAATTAAAAAGCCTGGATTAATTAAAAATGAACATACAATTTCAGAAATATCAAAGAATATGACAATCTGTAGTTTATGACACTGATACTCAGACTGTAATCAGTAGATAAACACTGCCTACTGCTGGCCATTAAGCTGCACTTCATATAGCTCTAAATGGTTCCTAATGAATCCATATGCCTTAATGAACTGTCAAAATGTTTACTGTGTTCATCTTCAACGCAGGACAAGAATAACACATCTATGTGTCTAAAAGGCTCACACAAAAACGCATATCTAACGTTACAACAACATTGTGTCCTCTTATATGACACCAGTATTACAAACATTACTTTAACCTTGTTCTACATTCAGTCTGGAGACACACAGTGCAGGCTTACATCAAGGAATCATAGCAGTGAACTTAAAGTGTTGTTTATTACGTGTGTTTTCTCACCGAATCAGTTATGCAAGCTAGCTAGCTTCATTTAAATAGCATACAAGCTATCAGTGATGCTAGCTAGCCACCAAGCAAAGCTGCTTAGCCGGGGATGTTTATGTTTACTTACGCACGACAAGCTCCTCTTCTTTAAACCCAGGATCACAGCTTGTTATTAGAACACATGGTAGTGCAGTTTCTCCCTCATCGGACATATTTCAGTCGAGTTAGCAGCTAATAAGCTACTATTAGTGTTGACTAACGGTGGCTCAGAACCTCTCAAGTCCAACCAGAACTTCCGCGTTGACGCGTTAAGACGTCATGACGTACACTACGTCCAGGTACTAAATACTACGTACGTATACAAGTACAAAGTATAATAATATATATACTTATTTGTACTTATATAAAAATATATAAGTACAAAGAAGTTATTAGGAAATTTATACTTTCCTTAATATTAAATTAACCACAGTTGTTGTTGTATATATATATATATATATATATATATATATATATATATATATATATATATATATATATATATATATATATATATATAATGAGAAACACAACAAATACTAAAATAACAATTACAACGTAATATATAATATATAAAATATATAGTTTTCTTAACGCTTTCCTAATTAAAATACGAATCATGTTCATAAACTTTTATTTTGTACAAAATGATCATTTTCTATTTAATAAGCACATTTTACATGGTTACGAAGAACACAAAATGCACTAGCAAGTAAAAAAATAGCTATCTTAAACTACACAACGGAGCACACGGCTAATATGCTAAAAACATTTCGTTTCTATAGAAACCACAGTCACGGACTTTGTTTCTCTTAACAACAGGGACGCTTATGAGTAAGCTAATAATTAGTAAACGATTAGAATGTCGTTTACTAATTTGAAGTGATTAGACGGGATTTTTTTGTGTAAATACTTGTAAAAACAAAACCAAATGGCTGGAATCATTCAAAAAAGAGACGAGCTTGGACGTATTCTGGTGCAGGTAAAGTCACAGAGTATCAACTTGACTGAGATTTCAGACTGAGATTAGCTGTATCATCTGAGGAGACATTGCAGCTGTCTACTAGACTCTAAACGTTGTTAGACATGTGTTACTGACTGTATTAATATAAGCTGCCATTTTCATTTAATTTATTTTTTTGTGTCTCTGTTTATTGACCAGGTGCAGAATGATTTAACTCAGCTGAGGAAGTGGTTGGGTCGAATAGACCAGGATGGGACTTTGGATGTTCAGGCTCTTGAAGCGGTGATACGCAGGACAGAAGACAGTATCAAGGTCACTGACACCCTCTTAAGCCCATGTGGAAAGTTCACAGTCCACCAGTATCACACTGAGTTTATGAGTTCACTTTTAATCAGTTTAATGAGTTACTTTAAGTAAAGATATTTATTTTATCCAGTCCTAAGTAATCAAAACAAAGTTTAGAAATCTATTGACATTTTTTTATACTTTACTCTATATATCGTATAGAGTTCTTTGAGTAATATGATGGTTTAAAAAAGGTCAACATACAGTACATTTATATAATGTGACTAAATTATCTATTATATGTTCATGTGGGCAAGTCGTGGCCTAATAGTTAGAGAGTCTGACTCGTAATCCTAAGGTTGTGGGTTCGAGTCTCGGGCCGGCCACGACTGAGATGCCCTTGAGCAAGGCACTGAACCCCCCAACCGTATGTCACTTTCACTTTAAAATAAATCTGTACTGAGGGGAACCACAGCATATTTGTTGTTGTTGTTGTTTTTACGGTAAAAACCTGACCCTGACTACATAAGGTTTGAATACTTGACTTAGAGTACATTAAAAACAGAACTGCTGTGATATGGAGTGTATCTATGTTCTTCTTTCATTTAAACTTTCCTGTTGTTTCAAAAGGCATTTGTTGTTTCAAAAGACATTTGCGTAAACTGACTGAAAGAGCCTCAGCATTCAAAAGGCAACTCCAGGGGAAATTCATGCTAAGTGGAATGACCTTAAACTGTATTTTCTCTTATTATGTTTGGTTTAAATAATAGAACATTAATAGAAAACTTAACAAAAATATTTTTGGGTTGGCCTTAGATGTGACTTTTTCAATTCATAACCTTCATTCTTTCTTTAAGCATAGTGCTTCTTTTCTGTATTTTCTCTTTCTAAGTAAATTAATTATGCACTGTTTATATTACTGGTGGACGAGTAGAGGTGGGCTGACAGACTGGGTATAGTAAGTAAGGGGCTAGAAGTGATATTAAATGGGGCACTTTTATTATTGTTTACCTGATAAAATGACCAATATTTAGAAAGTCGTTGTACCTATTAAAGTAACATTTGAATATGTGTTGAATTGTGTGTTTTTGTGTATTACTTGTTCTTGTGATGTTTATACAGAGCCATACAGAGGAATATCTAAAGATGGCAAATAAGCAAGTACTGATTCTTCCCGTTATTGAACATGTTGAGAAGAAAATTGTCAAGGTCACCAAATGGTATAATAGACAAACATATCTAAATATGAAAATACACATGAACATACAAATGAAGTGTTCACACCCTAAGTAAGTGAATATTATAATTCTGTTTTATAGGCAGCCACCCACTGATTCCATCCCATATATTCCTCCTAAAAAATATCTGATTGCTGGATCATCTCCTGGTGAGAAGGTTGTTGTCCTTTTTTTTTTATTATCATACACTAAACCAAACTACTGATTCCCTCTTCTACTACTATTGCCACACTAATGCACACCTTTGTTTAGTCAGTGACCCTTATATTTATGTCATTCCACTAGCACAAGGCAGCTTTTACAATGCGGGTTCTGTATAACCCTGACCACCCAAAACACAGAGCGGTGATGCACCAAAACTATGGCATCCAACGTCCTGATTTCTTCAAGAAACCTGGGACTCATGTGAGTTTTAATGAGATTTAATGAATATTCTATTACAGATGGTACAAGCCTTTGGCTCTATAACAGCATGTAAATATTAGGTGATAATAAGTGATAAGTGATACAGTCAGCAGATATTTGTCCAGAAAAAGTGATGGTGTGGTAAAACCCTGCTAAGAGAAATCCAGGTGACATTGGGTACTGTTGCTGCCCTGGCACCAGGGCCTAGGATTTTGATTAAATGATTCGTCGGGTTACATGACGAAACTCATATGCTCCCAGTTCCATAAAACAAGTTGACAGGTGGCTTGGCTTCACATCTCCTACCCAGTTTTCCTATATTGGATAGCAGCTCTGCTGTGACCCTGAGCAGTATGAAGCAGTTATGCTGCATTCACACACACAGTAACTTTCAGTGACAAAGCAAGTGGAGACTCATTTTCATTGAAAGCTGGTGACTTCCAGTAACATGAGTGAGATGTCATGTCCAGAGACGTGACATAGTTGATAAAATATAATGTAAGTATACAGCGATTGGTACAGTACCGAACAATGGGAGTGAAGGCAGTAGAGCACACAATGATTGTGAATGTTCTAAACAAATGCTTTCTCATTCCAGAATGTTTAGCATTTGTGGCTAGAAAACCCATTTGTTGTTAAGTTGTGAATCAAAAAAATTGAAAGAATGTCACATGACATAAGTTGAACCTATGGTTATGTGATTAAGCATCATATGATAAGCTTTGTTCAGACTGCATATGCATTAAATTATTTTATTACATAAAAGATTTCCAAAAGCAGAATAATATTCTGCATAACTTGCTCAATGACTAGTGAGTAAATTTTGTTAAACAGTGTTTACTGTTTTGTCCTCGATGATCAAAATGTTCTGAATTTTCAAAAAAAAAAAAAATGAGAAGTTGGATTCAAGTTTTTATTTGATAGCTGCTTATCTAACTGCCACCTTAAACTCAACATATGTCAGATAAAAGTAAGTGATGGACAGGTGAGTAATAACAGAGGAGAGAGAGTCTAGTCATTATGCTTTCAGACATTTGTGAGTTGAAAGCCACTTGCTTTGACAGTTACTGCAGAAGCCTTCGTTGGTCAACAAATTGATCTTTTCAAAGGTCGCAGTTTGTTGTAGTGCTCAGTCTGCTTCATCCCGCTGTCTCTGGCATCCTGTGCCTGTCATGTGAAGAGAGATTCAGGGGGAGTTGAGGCTGTCAGGTTGCTGCAGTGGGCGATGGGAGACTTGGCTGGCGACAGCAAACAGACGCAGATTGCTGCACATCAGTATTCTCCTGAGAAGGTGCCCAGTTCCTGATTGCAGTTGTATGGACTGCTGCTTTACAGCTGTCTCAGGACAGGTGCCGCTACCTGTTTCTGCATGCCAATAAGACAGGCGCATCTTACCCACCCAGCAGCTGCTGGCAGCATGCCAACTGTCTTCAACACCTCAACACCTCAGCAGCAGCTCACTTCAGTGCCTTTAGAGCTGTTCTTCCTGCTGTGGTCATTTTCATGTCCCGCTCATAAAACTTCCGCAGCTGGCAGGCACTGCTGGTGTGTCACTTGGCTCAGTGGTGTGAGAACACACAGCTATGGAATCTGCTGGAGAAGGATGACGTGACTCCATACATGCTTATTTTTAACCCTCTTCCAATTCCTACTTTGTGTTTCTGTGTAATATCTCACAAGCTGGGACTAAAATGCTATTTTCTGTGCAGAGATATACGTAGATGCTACTTGCTTGCTACTTTTACAATGACAGCTGTGTTTTTTTTTTATTATTATTATTAAGCATCTTTTCATCCGTTGTTGGTTCTAATAGGCTGTAAAATTGCTGTAGATAACATGCTTTTATCTGGTTCGTTCTTTAATGAGATTACATCCTTAGAAAATATATCTGTGTGCATAAATGAGCAGTTTGCCTGATTGATTGGTAATCATTAAAATGACCCTACTGGTAAGATTATCAGCGTGAGAATAAACATTGCCTTCTTGATAATCCAGACAGATTCATGATTGCTTATTTTGTTGATAAATAACCGTGGAGCACTTCTTGCCTTTTGATTCATGAGCTGTTTTATAGCTATGAGGAACTAGGAGCATTTTGGGCATTGCTCTGATGGCATTTAATTCTTGTAGATCTCAAACAGCTGTTCACTCAAGAGAAACCAGGAGAAAAATAAACATTTTGAACCATGCTCAAAGTCTCCCGAAAACACTGCCAGCTTGTGATTGATTGCTGGAGGGAAGAGAAGCTTATTGGCTAGTTTACAATGTCATTAACTGCCTGTAAGCTAGCTCCAACTTTCTTTTAATGAATGCAGAAAATCTGTTGGTTGTAATCACACAACGTTGCGTTCCTTTATGCACGTACATTTGTGAACTCCAGCAGCCGATGAAATAGTAAGAGGGACAAGGAAGGAAAGGAAGAAACCATATTTCTTGACATTTACAAGCTGCCACCAGTCTGATTAATGGATGGCCTTCTTGCAGCCTTTTAGAACAAAGTTTTGTTTGGAGGGAGAAATTTAGTCAGTGACCCAAAGCTAATAGTGTTCTTCTTGAACAAGCTATTGAGTGGGGTTTGTTCCTGTTTTGCTCTCTGAATAACCTTCTTTTTGGCTGTGGAGCCTGTAGGCAGAGCTTGTTTGCCTTCTTCTACTACTGTTGATACACTAAAGCACACCCATTTTTACAATCCCATAGTATATGTTTAAACTGTTTATGGCTGTATAGAGAAATATCATGTGCTAATCAGTTAATCGGTTGGAAAGAAATTGATGTGGCACAAGAAAAGTTGGAGTGTGTATTTCCCAAAAGGTCATAACATTTCTCTCTCTCTAGGTGGGAACCCAGAAATCCATGAGCTCTACAATGGCTGTTGTACCTATAGAACAAAACAGAACTATTCTCCCTGCATCCCATCTCTGTGATGAGTACAAGGGTGTAGGCAAGAATACACTCACCCTCTATCTATCTATCTATCTATCTATCTATCTATCTATCTATCTATCTATCTATCTATCTATCTATCTATCTATCTATCTGTCTGTCTGTCTGTCTGTCTGTCTGTCTGTCTGTCTGTCTGTCTGTCTATCTATCTATCTATCTATCTATCTATCTATCTATCTATCTATCTATCTATCTATCTATCTATCTATCTATCTATCTATCTAATCTATCTATAGTCCAATACAGAATGTTGCAGTTATGTGGTATTTGGTGAATACTCAAGATTGGCACAAGCAGGACCTTGAAGTTAAGCTAGCAGCATTGTTCATTACTGGCTGATTATGCATATGATGTAACCCTCCTGCAACACTGAACACACACAGATACATTTTGAAATGCTCTGGATGAAGGCTTAAAATGCAGCTCTGGAAAGAAAATATAGCCAAGGACATTTTGATGATGTCTTTGTTTAACAAAATGATAAGGCAGACATAATGGTGTAAAATGAAACAACTTTGATTTGGGCCTGTTCTTGTTTCCGGCTGTGTAAGCAGTGTATGTTTGTATGTTTCCATATACTGTAGGGCTTGCCAGTCGCTTAGAGAAAAGACTTCCTCCTTTAGCAAGTGATTTCAAGTGGGTGAAAAATCTTTTATTACCCCAGCACCAAAGAGAGGACAGCAGCACCAATAAAACGGGTCAGACACTTACCACTGTTTCTGTTTAAGCTAGCATATATATATATCGCTTTTATACTTTTGAAATAAAATGATGTGTGCATGTAGATGTGCAAGAGACGTTATATTTAAAGCTATATACTGTAGCAACCCTACAGTATAGATTTATTACCTAGCAAGAGAACAGTATGGTAGGAATTAAAAAAGATCAGGCTAAGAAGGAAAACCTTAGAAAATTTGGGAAAGTTTGGGGAAAGAAAAGTCCTTGTTGAAGCCTGAACAGCACAAAGGGTTTTTATTAGGTTACATCTTGTGATCTGTGGACAGAAAAACATCAGAGGGACAGAACACAAAGTAAGGATGTCACCAGAGCTTCCAAAATAATTGGTGCGCAATCCCCATCCGTTTGGGCCACTCAGACTCCACCGCCCTCTGCTTCTTCCGAGGGCAGACTCCTTCCCCGTGGATCAGCACGACTCATGCCACTCAACTCTCAGGTAAATCAGCAAAAGTGTTATAGTAACTCACTCAGTTTGTGTCACATAACAGACAGCAACGTAGAGTTCATGTTCATTACCCATTTATTTTTATACTTGAATTATTATTGTTCATCAGTGACCTAATACATGTCAGTAAAATGCTGGTGGTTTAATCACTTTATTCTACTGTTATTGACATCTTATAATCACTAATGTTCACTGTGTCAGGAATAGCTTCAGGGTTTACAAGTAGTAAATTATGTAAAGGCTAACTCCTGCATAGATTTTCACAAATCAGTGACTTTCTTCCATTAGCCTTGCTTACTGCTAATACTTTTTTCTTTATTTACATTTTTCCAATTGATATGCAGTCCTGTGCAAAGCAAATTCTTTTTTTTCTGTACACTTAATTAGGTTAATTAGTCGAAGTGCTAAAATAGCATTGATATATAAAATGCTATATAAATTTTTACATTAAAACCAACAGGACATAACCATAACATCAGGGTTAATGAGTGTATATGTGAAAAATCCTTATGTCTAATTATTGTTATCATTTGCATGTACTCAGTGTGCCCTAGCATTACCACCAGCTCCCAGTAGCCAACACTTCTTCAGTATAGTGGAGGGACGAATTGATCCGAGCGCAGCTGATTTCTGTGCTTTTAAAGAGTACTGCTGTCTACAGTGGAGCACTTTGCTAGAGGCACTGTGGCATCTGGAGCGGTTGCTGAGCCAGTTTGCTGTGCCTCATGCACTGGTGTGTGGCAATCGACTTGTGGCCCTGGCACAGAGTGGTGAGCTACACTGGGGCAGGCACGAGTGCCTTCTCTCTGCTCTGGAGAACAGGGAGGAGGTGCTGGAGCTGATGAAGAAGCCTGGGCAACGCTACAAGGGTGCGGGTGGTCGGCGGGCGGCTGCTGTGCGCATCCAGGCCTGCTGGAGGTGCTATCACACTCGCACTGCCTACCTGCACCAACAGAGTTGCAAGCGTGCAGCCAGAACCATTGCTATGTCCTGGCTATCGCATACCCATCTAAGCCACGTGAGGAAGAGCCTGCAGGCCACCCGACTGCGCCACCTGGAGAATTACCACAGCAGAGCGAAGGTAAGAGTCACAATTGCACATTTCAGCCACACAATCATATTGAAGTAAACTTTGTAAAGTACACACATACAGTATGTAGACAATTACAATTCTTAGTAGTTAAATAACATCCAACAAAATAAATGGAAATTAACTACATATATTTATGATATGCTATGATATCCACATTTGATCTAATATGCTCATCCAACAGGTATAAAATAATCATATAAATGGTGGCTTTAAAGGTATGATAAAAGTATAAATGTATAAATGTTGGCAAAGCAAGAAGGTAAAGTTTCATATTGAACTGAAATAAATACAGTTTGTTGATAGAAAGAGTCCAGCTGTTTTTATTAAGCTTCTTTTAAGAATTCCTGCATGTGATCGCCTGCCCAAGCTTGGTTTCTTGGTGACAATTTCAAGTCACTATAAATTCACCTTTTTTGCTCTGCCACTATTTAAACAAGACTGATATAAATCGGATTCCTGTGCAGACATACTCATGCTAGAAGCGATGTGATTTCAGGTGCCTCTCACACTCCTCTCACACAAGCATCAACATATCCAGTTGTTAGAGCAGATGTTTTCCTGTGCCATCATCCCTGTAACATCTTTATTAATTAGGATACACACTTTCATTTGTTCATACCGTCACTCTACCATCTTGTCTGTAAGAGCAGACAAGAGTGTGTGTTTCCACCCTTTAAGCAGTCAAATTGTGTTAATTAAGTCTTAATCTACCCCTGGCAGAAAGCATCATGTAACCTGCTAATTGAATTAATAGTGGGAAGATGTTTTGAAGTATGCGCTTAGCAGATTTAATGAATGGGATTTATGCTTGGTTTGGCAACGCAAAGCCCAGAGAGAAAGATGAGTCTAATTTGCTGTCTGCTTGCTGCTCATGATGGGCCAGCAATGTGTGTGCGTAAGTGTGTTTGTGCATAAGTGTGTGCATGTGTGGTGTGCATGTGTGTGTGTGCATGTGTGTGTGCATGTGTGTGTGCATGTGTGTGTGCATGTGTGTGTGCATGTGTGTGTGCATGTGTGTGTGTATGTGTGTGTGTGTTTACTACATGTTACTGGTTCATCTTCTGTTGTGTATTTTGCATCGGACAGAATTTGGCCACCAACTGGAACCATCTCATCACCACCAAGAGGACAATTATCCACATACCTTCTTTAGGTACTGCTTGTTCTTCTGGAAATGTATATATCCTATATAAAAATTCTATTTTTTTTGTCTCCCAACAGACAATTAAATCTGTTTATGCTGTGACCTGCAATCATTGAGCAGATACAAATAATAAAGGGAGCAATGCGAATAGTAATTAGCAGCAGATGGAGTGGTGTATTTACACTGGGGGTGGCTGAGGAGAGTGCTGTGTGAGCTGGGATAATTAAGAAGTTGAACCCTATTGTTTTTATTGCCACACTCTGATAGTTCAGTTGCATTTAATCATTCGATTACCTTTATGTGCTTTAAGTGGAGCAGTCTGTTTCCAAATCTGTGCATCTCATGTTAGACAGATTGATGTATTTACTTTTTGTGTGTGTGCATATGTGTGTGCATGTGTGCGCATGTGTGTGTGTTTGTCTATTTGTGTGTCTGCACACTAGGATACTCCCAGGAACAGCGTCAAAGCCTAAGAAGGTTTAACATACTGCAAAACACTCAGATGGGTCGGCTGTGTGACATTAGAGGTAGAAGCTACAGTGCTAACCACATGTTTATAAATAAATGCACTATATGAAACTTTTTTAGTGCATGTAGGTTGTTTTAACTTACTCACATTGTTAATGTCAGATAAGAATGTGGAGGTGATCTATGTGTGTCCGGTGCATCTGGGAGAGGACTCGGTCAACTACTACACTCATCTTCTGGGCCTGAATGAAACTGTAGAGACAGGGAAGCCCACATCTTCCAGCTACGCCAAAAGTTTCACCATCCTCACACCTGAGGCACATCAACACTTTTCAGTATGGGTCATAGCACATACACACACTCAATGCCCATCCATATGCTAACTTCATATGCTAATTTTGGCCTTTGGTCACACATTATCAATGTTCTGAATTTCAAAATGTTTCACTTCATATCAAATTAGGGATGCCGAGACCGAGAATCGAGACGGGCAATTTTGTTTTTGGCCTCTAGGAGGTGTCTGTGAGGCAGAATGTTTTGGTGTAGTGCTTAGAGTACTGGAATATTTTAGTTGTTGCCCCCCTCTCTGTTATGCACGCTTGATGATGAAAAGTTTGTTTTCCTCATATTTATCTGAGCAGAATGTTTTACATGCATCTCTCCTTTTATTATCATTTTATAGGTGCTTATGAAATGTGTATAAATAAATAAGGACATTAGATTAAAATGTAAATTATTAATGAACTGCAACTATGGCTTTTACTCAGGTTAAAGGTTACCTCTTGTTGTTTTAATTGCGCCTGCAAATCACTGTAATCGCGTGCAATAGCCTGTATTATAATGTACAACACAATCCAATATCTAATACCAGTGGGCTCAAAACGTGATTAAACAAAAGGCTGCTTTGCCGGCCAGGTCCTGTGCACATTCGATCCAACTCTTCATGTTTACTGCATATCAATACGGCATAAGTGACCCTGCCCACTTCTACACAGAAGCCAGCGTTATAGCCTTACTTACTGTCTGCCATTAACTTGCAGCTAAACTCGGGCACCAGGTTGTCCTCTTCACTTTTCCCTATCGATTGCCCAGCTTGGCGGCATGTGTAAACTCTGCCAGACCTGTCAGTGGGATGAATTGCTGTTCACCAATGCCAGTGACAGAAGGGAGAACTCCGTATGGATCAAATAAATACAGATGTTGAGTAATTAGTGCAAGTCCCAAGGAGCCTATCGCTTAGCATGCAGAAAAGATGGGCTGGAGGAAGTGCACAAGCCAGTACCTCCCCTTTGCTGTCTTTTGTCAATTTAACCTGCTGTTGAGTACAGGAGAGGTCACGACCCCTCCGGCTGCTCCTAATGGGCCCTCTGCATGTATATACGCTAATAAATTATAGCTGTAGACAAAAGGGAGACCTCAGAGGCAGGAAAAGAAAGGACAGTTATTTATGTACAAAAAGCAATGTAGGCGA
The DNA here is from genome assembly GCF_022655615.1 of Tachysurus fulvidraco. Lineage (NCBI taxonomy): Eukaryota > Metazoa > Chordata > Actinopteri > Siluriformes > Bagridae > Tachysurus > Tachysurus fulvidraco. Next base: position 16,223,044 of record NC_062530.1, on the reverse strand, counting down.
ATTTTGTGTACAAAGAGAATGAGATAAAAGCTACACAGTATTAATTGACTTGATGTTTTATGAGGACATAAATATTTTTTGTGTTTATAATTTTTTTTAAATGACCACAGTAAACATGAGGTTGTAAATGGTCAGTGTTTATAATTTATCAGTTCTATGTTGTATATATGTTCTCTATAACATGAAATTTATTATTGTCTTTCAGTTTAATGCCCATTTCTTGAAATTAATACTAAACACCCAGTTATATGCTATTTCCTTTCTAACAGAGTCGCTGCATGTGTGTGTCCACACTGCTGAAGTACAGCCCACACACTCTGCGTCGTATAAAGAACCTGATCCAAGGGAAGCAAGCCTATTTAGTCAGTGGTGTTCCTCACATGGATGATCTGACTGTGGCGGATGAGTTAGGAGTGCCAGTCCTAGGCCCCGAGCCTGCGGTGGCACAGCTCTATGGAACAAAGTCTGGAATCAGGAGGATCTTCCACAGCAGTGGTGTTAGAATGCCCCCAGGACAAGCTGACATATACACACTTCAGCAGGTCTGCCTGACAAGTGTACATATACAAACTGTTCATATCTAGCATCTTAATCATTGTAATATAACTTCTAGCTAATTGTTATGTTGTGTATTTTAAAGTAATTAACAACTCAGGAATAAGTATGCTGTTAGGCCAGAGATTTTAAATGTTGATAATATTGTGCAGTGAAAATTAGAAATTTATTAGAGTTTATTGTAATGAAATTTATTCTTACAGATTAACATACTTTTATTATAGTTTAAGCATTTTCTGATTTGGAAACCTACTGTGCACATTGTTTTCTTTTCTCAGCTGCATGAATGTTTTGCCCAGCTGATGACAGATCATTTAGAGGTGCAGCGTTGGCTGTTTAAGATGGATGATGGGTTGGGTGGCCATGGCACAGCCTACTGTGATGTCTGTCAGGTGAGCTTCCGGCGCTGGGCTTTGCAGGAGTATCATCGTCACGGACCACAGATATGGAGGCTGGCTTGGGCTCAGGTGAGGGCATCACACTCTCCCGTGCTTCAGACTTATACACTGGCCCTCTGTTAGGCTTCCTTTCTGCATTTGCTTTACAGCTGTAATAGTGCTTCAGTTGTAATGGTAGTTGTTCATTGGAGCACTTTGCTGGGAATTAATTATCTAGTTTTGTATGTAGAACGTGCTCTTATGTCACTATTTTCTTTGTTGCTGATTATGGTTACAGTTTAAAATACACTTTGAATGTATATAGACTGTTTAATGGAAATTTGTCAACAATAAGTGTGCTGAGCAAAGAGTTGTTTAGAATGGTTGGGTGTTAGCATATTGGATTGTATTCCAATTCCCATCAATATAAACACATTTGCTAAGCAGCTAAACATTGATTTGATATATCTCTAATGCTATGTGTAGCTCCCTTGGCTTATACTCCTTTATTCCTCATAGGCTGATAATGGGTCTTTTGATTTTCTGTCATGCATTAATTACTATTTTTTGCCATTAAACTGTAAGCATTGTGTAAACTAATTACAAGGTTATCATCATATAGGCATGCAAGACCTGGCTCAGGCTTTTTTTTTATTATAGACTTTTTCTCTTTAAATGGACGAGGCTTAAAGGCTGCCCTGCCTCTCAGCAATTAGCTCAGTCCTTAATTCATGTGAGGGCCGAGTGAGGGGATGTAATTGTGGCAGCATTGGTGCTGTTAATTACAGGGGTAAGCGGTTGAGATCCAGCCAAGCTTCATTATGGCAAAAGCAAGTGAAGGAGGTTTAAATGAAGAGGGGGGGCACTTCACCAGCTGGGGTCCCTGAGAGAGGCGAGGGAGTTGGGGCCTGATGAGCTGGCCCTACACCCTTAGGGCTCTATGACCATATGGAAGCAAGCGTTGGCCTTTATTCCACCACTTCAGCCTTTTAATCAATGGCAAGCACCGCTAACAGCACGGAGAGCGTAGAGGTTACTCTGGCGTGTCATCCATTTTCTATAGATCTGTATTCATATGTTGCTGTTAATTCACTTGTTCCAGTTTAAGTGCCTCTCATGCCGGGTACATAGATTTAGCCAAATTTGAACAGTTATGTTTACAGTAGGGTTGTTCGCATGCCATTTATAATGGACTGCTTGCTCCTCTGCATTTTATCTTTATGACTGCACAACAATAAAATTTTAGCTCGAATGCTGAAATATTCTGCTTCGGTTTTTATCAGTCTAAGTTTTTAATTGCAGGCGTGTTCTGAGCAATAATGGGTAAATATTGCCTTCTGTTCAATGAATGATTGGATTAGTATATACACAGTCTTCTGCTCAAGCATATGCCTACACCCAAACGTACTGAAGTCAGAGAATGCAGACCGTTATGGTGAACTTTCTGGGATGCAATTACTAAATGTCAGTGACTCCACACTAACTTAGTATTTGGTACATGCATTTATTAAATATAGTCTCTTAGTGAACATTTTTAGTATTGTGGACCTAGTAACATTTTGTCTGAATTGCCAGTGATGAACCATGTGGAAATCTCCTGCTATTTTCCAGACTGTGCACATATTGTTTAATTATTGATTGTGCTTTAATGCATGGGCAATTAACAGACACAGAACTCATGTGGTCTTTTAGAAAAACAGTCAGCTTGAGACAAGTAAAAGAACACACCTGGAGGGTGTATAATGAAAGATTTGGTCATTTAAGTATGAATGGTATATGGGAGGCCCATGTCCCGAGGCACAGTATCACAGTGTCTCAGCTTTCACCCCATTCAGAAAAGAGGAGCTAAAGACGTATGGCTCTCATGCCACTGAATGGCTGGATGAGCCCATAAATGCTATATGATACACATTATACACACTTTCTCATACTGCCAACACATAGGTCATTATACACAGTGTAAAATTATGTTTAATAGGATCAACAGTTGGGCAGTCTGCTAATAGTTTGAATTGGGAAAAGGTCAGAAACACTTATATTGTAATCAGAGTTTTTTTTTTCCATATTTTGATTTGTGTTAAACACTTTTTTAAAATTATTTAACTATACATTTATGTCAAGATTAATAGTTTTGACATTTCACAAATGACTGCTATTTTTGTATTGTAAATGTTATATTATTTGATTTTGAGAAATATTTCTAAAAACATGGCCTGAATACGAAGTCAGTGTCCTCCATGTCCCCACTGCTGCTGATGAATATTTTATAAAATATGAACTCTGAAAATGTCACCCTTTATGATGAAGAGCTCAAACAGCAATCAGTGTACATCAGTGTATATCATTTTATTTTTCTATTGTCAGATTGCTTATCTTTATGCGGAAACCAGGCAAGACTAGACTCTTCGCACACGGCACAGCCTGCAGTTTAAGTCCAAATAAAGGATGGCAGGAAATTCCTCCTTCGTTCTGCCCTGTTTTTCGTGCAAATGTGCAGTGGCAAATTCATGTGCTCTTCTGGGGGTAACAGGGGGCTGCTTCTTTGTACGCGTTTTGACGCACCATTGTGTGCTTTATGACTTGTGACAGGGTGAAATCACTGTGCAGTGATTGACCCTGGTTCTTACAGTACTTGAATATGATGATGGCTGTTTCATGACTGGAATATCAAACTCCTCATCTCTCATCTTGCAACGCTGCTCACTGGAGTTAGTTGTAACACATTTGCTTTACAAACTATGTGCATAAAACAGAAATGTAAAAGAATTTATGACGGAAGATGTTTGCATTATGCTCAACGTCTCACGATATTATTCCGAAACTCCTGCTGCTACTTCATTTATCAGGCAGGATTTAATAAATAAGGTTATGCCTTTAAAGTGAGCGAATGTCTTTTGGTACCCAGTAGGAACTTCTTCCTTATCCTTTTCTGTTTAAATTGAACTGAAATACAAAAGCTGAAATGCACTGTTCTCTGTTCATCTCAGTAGTTAGAGCATTACGGAACAATATGCTTTGTAATAATCAGGTTTTAACAACTACTCACAGAAATTCAAACTGTGCAGTTAACAACATAATCAAGTGCCACAGCCAATATGGCATTTTCTAGTTAGTGAAACAAGAGATATATTGATCAGTGACTGTCCGTGATTGATCCGCTGATTGATCGGCTTTCTTAGGCATTTATCAGCTTGCTCATGGCCTAAGTTCTTTGTGGCAGGTGCAATCAGAGGGCAGGCAGTTAAAGGCATTATGTAACTTTGGCACTCTGACTAGCTGTCAATCACCACTTCCCCAATCACCCCATTATTTATTAGCTGTTAAACTACAATCTTTAGTGTTTGATTTACACTAGACTCTTGAACTAAAGGAATTATTATCACCTAAGTACTAAATAACAATGTGTGTCTCCATAGATTAGTCTTGAATATCTGTTTGTCATCATTTGTCTGCTCACACAGGAACGCGTGCTAAAAAGGTTTCTGGAGGCAGTGCCTGCTATGTTGGCAGCTCATGCCAAGCCTTTTGACACGTCCTGCTATCCAACCTGGAGCTGCTTCCTTGAGCACTTTCTCAGAAAGGGTGAAAATTTAACTACACCCACTGGTATCATACTCCGATAACATTGTGCCTTCACCATATCTGTAACGCCTTCTGTCATCTTTCAGGTGGCGTGATTGAGGCTTACCCTCCTTCAGATAGTGTGACCTGTATAACAGTGGATCTGCTGGTGGAGCCTGGTGGAGGAGTACGCATGCTCTCCTGTGGAGATCAGCTGCATGGGTCTGGTTTCCTGCAGGTATCAGGCTGCACTGTACCACAGAATTCTGTTTGCCCCGATGTCCTGTACTCCATCTGCATGAGGATAGGCAAAGCCTGCCAGGAACAGCATATCCTGGGCCATTTTTCCCTCGACCTTGTCACCTTCCTGGAGCCTGGCACGCTGAAACAGCAGGTCAGAGATCCCCATTCAGATCAGACATGTTCAAAACAGCTTAATTTGTTAATCTAAAGTCATGTGATTGCTTCATATTAACTGATATGCAGTTAGCCCAGTTTAAATAGCATAAAATAGATAAACAAATTTTGTATTCAGTCAGAAGCTTTTTTAATGCACAGAGGTGTCTATTCATTCTATTTTTCTGAAATAAGGGCACTGAGAGAGGCATTGATAAATCAATGTCAGCAGTAGATTTTACAGTCAGTGAAACAAGTCTTGTTTCAGGCAGCTGAGATGAGGTCAGACATGTGGCTCTATTGAGTTAGTGCCTTTTTACTGCCGTTTTTACTCTCACCTTTTTGCTATCAGTGCTCAGCCTACTGTGTTAAGAAAGAGATGCTACTGGGTAGATGGACGGCTCCTGGAGGGTTCCCTCCCATCTAATAAACTGTCAGGACTTATTGTGTCAATAAACTAATTCCCCGTTTAGGGCCTTGGCCTCTGACCTTGTAATGCCTCAACCATGTGATAGCTGTCTGGTCAAACTCATGAGACATAGCATTCTCTGGCAGTATATCTCTATTATTAACAAAACAAATGATATGTTTTATTGTGGTAAATTGTCACTAATTGATTCAAGTGTTTGTTTTGGACTGTTATCAGTTATTAGTGCATAATATTATGGGTTAATACATAAGAATGTCACTAGCGTCAAATGCTGTATGTATGAACCAGGCCATGTGATGAAGCTTGTTTTAGCAACGGTAAAGCTTGAATTTAATTTCTATGAATTCCGTGGCACTGTTTTAAATTAATCTGTTTTTTCACAATATTTACAATTTATTGCATAAAATAAAATCACATTTTTCAAATTTATCACAAAGAATTTTCATTGCTGAAGTCAGTCCCACCTTGGCCACTAGAGGGCGAAGTATTGCACTCTCATTTAATTGTCTCCATTTAGAAAGAGCCTCTAAAGCCTTCTGCTATTCCCTAAATGTTTGTAAGGCCTGTTGAGAGACGGAAAGGCTGGTGGTCTAGAACACCAAGGCAGTGGTGTGTGGACTGCCCTTGTGGAGCGCATGGGGCAGGGGGGAGCTCCCTGATCTGATCTCCTCCAGTTTTAAAGGCATTAGTGCTTGTAAAAAAAAAAAAAAAGACATTTACTCAGTGCTGATGGATCCAAAAGCCCCCTGGAGAAGGCTTATACAGTCCAAAGCAACCTGCAGTGTTGGCTACCAAAATACACACATCCTTCAGAGGATTTTGTTAAAGAAATGTTGTGCTGTTCAAATATTTGATATTTTAACAGTGCCCTACACTATAGTGCAGTTCTATAGAGAATACTGCTAAAATGCAGCAGTAATTGTCTGACACATCAGTGATAATTCTCTTCTACATTATGTGGTATATTTTAAACCATTGGGCAAGATAACCACCACATCTGCACATAATAATGAAGCATATATATGAGTGAAATTCAACTATCAGAAAATGAGAGAATATTTTTATGATGAACTTGTCCAGTGAAATGCAATTATGAAGATAAAAAGGTGAATTTGATTCTTTAAGTGTTGATGAGAAGGCAAAAGGAGTTCCGACAGAGAATTATGGGTGTTACGGTCCCATTTCTCTCAGCGTGCAAGCAGGTTGGGGAGGTTGAGAGCCCGGACAGAGCAAACCTGTCTTTATCTGAACATCAATTTACATTCAAACCTGTTGCTAAAAGCTGGTGCATTTTTAAAGGGATTCAAAGTGGTAGGGGGGGGCACATGTGTTTGCCCTTGTAGGTCTGCCTCACATTGTGTGTAAGGGGAGGCTCAGCTGCAGGATTGCAGTTTTTAATGAAAGCAAAGAGGCTATAGAAAACAGGTACAATCTGGGCGTATATATCAGACGCCTTTGTGGAAGCTGACAATGAGGCAGGCCTGGGTGATTCTTACAGACTGGCTAAATAGCTCTCTGGAGCCTAGCCCATCACACAAACCCCCAGTATTAACTGTGGACAGGAGACATGCCTGGATCGATTCAGAACAAAACCTAGGTCTTTCTTTGAGCACTGCTAGACTCACAGCTGGACATGGATCTTAATCTTGTTTTTTTCTTCTTCGTATTAACATTGTATTGAGATGCAGGAAGCTTTTCATACAGGAAGGACAATCATTTAAAATGTACTGAATTGACATCATTAAAAATGTTGGTTCATCATAATTTTCTTCTTTGAAATATCGGGGGCTCAAAATATCTATGGCAAATTCTGAAATTACTAGATTTAGAAAATGTATACTTCAGATTGTATTCTTCTTTTTGTCTTTATTATAGACAAAAATTTAAAAATGTATGTATAATCTATGGATATGTATAGACTTGTATGTATAGACATATAGCCATCTATATCCATAGACTGGCTTTAGTTTGGGGTTAAGTTTATGAACTGAAGCGGTAAGATGCGACCCAGCTCTAGTGAGCCCCGATTAAAAGCATTGGGGGCAGAGATCAGAAGCTGGGCTTCCATTTGCATTCCCTGGCAGGAGCGTTTAGCTTGACAAATAGAGACGACGGCAGAGGCTGCCAACTGCCACTTAGTTATTAACAACTCTTTCACTGGTGATTTATTTCCCACTGTTTGAAAAGGGGCATAGCTATTAGTTTATTATCAGCGAAAATTAGCCCTGTTTAAGAATAAGGCCACGATGGGGCTTGACCCCTTAATATCCTTATAATGACGCCATTAACCATACAGATGTGGAGAGAGTAGCCCATCAGGCGGTAGACAAACTGTTATACAGACTCATGCCATGCTCTCTCTTGCTCTACCCCACACAGTGGGGGTATTTTTATGTTCTGCAGTTCACAAGTAATCGTTTCACAACATTAATATAGGCCAGTGGTTGTCAAAGTGGAATCCTTGAAGCACAGCCAGGGTGCGTTTTTTTTTTTTTTCCTTTTTCCTTTTTTTTTTTCTGATCATTATCAAAATTATTACATTTATTATAGAGCTATTATTGTTGCCTTGTTGACTATCACTTAAGTTGAATGGCTCTAATCCAAACATCAAAAAATCAATAAATTATTGTATAAAATAATATGAAATTGAACCTAATGTGTTCTATCAGTGGAAAGTTCAGGAATCAAAAGCTCCATGACTATAATAAACAGACAGAATATTATTTTACACATTTGAATAAATGTTTATCTGTACTGGGTGGGTTTATGGATTTTATTTTACGGGTGAAAGACTTCCTGAACACAAAACATTTGAGAACCCCAGATATAGACCGGTTATACTACTGTGACTGCTTCCTTGTAGGTTCATCCAGTGTTAGGGAGTTAATAGAATTTATTGCACTCGTTATGGCACTATATGATTAGAATGCTAATGTGCATGTGTGTATATGTGTATTTCTAGGTGTGGGCTGTTGATCTGGATCTGGGCTACAGTAACCAGCTGGCTATGACCCAGATCATGCTCCATATAACAGGAGGAACACTGAACTGCCATGCAGGTCGCCTGGAGGTTCCTTTTCCAGTCCGAAACAGCAAGACCCCTGCATGCCACAGAGCTCCAACAGCTAATGCCGTACTGCTCAGATACACTTATCCTTCGTTTTTCTATTTAGCATACTGTTAGGAATAATCAACTGCATTTTAGAACGGTATTAAATGGTCAGGTACATAATGTTGTTATCAATTGGCTTTGGCACAAGGTAGCTATCCTTGCTGAAATAGGGAAGAGTTTATACATTATCTATTTGGGTTGTTAAACATGACCATATAGCAAAGGAATGTAATTATCCCACATCTGTTGCCAGTGAGTGGACTAGAGAGCAATAACAGTCCTCTCAACAGGATATTATCTCTATATATCACTGCATCTATAAAGAGTGATCAGCTGAAGGTTTGTTGTTTTATTTTTGTTAAATACAACTAAACACTGTAATTATGCTTTGGACCTGATTGGTGTTTAGATGTTAAATTCATTATCATTTTGATAGATGAGCCTAAATAATCAACCCATTAATAATTCATACAGCATTCATTATGCATGTGTATGCATGCCTGAGCACCTCATCAACCTGATGCCGGCCCCCTAAACAATAGACTTTCTTTATTAGCAGCAAGCCCAAGTTTACGCTTGTTAATCTGAGACTTGTATTATTTTATCAAACATTCATTTAGTTTGTGTATGCATGTGTGTGGCTGAGTGTATTTCCTGCCCTGCTCTTGGTTAATGGCTCTAGCTTTGGCCATCACTTGGGCCCTGAATATTACAAACACAATTAAATCCCGGCAGGAAAGTCTCTTTATTGTTGGATGAGGATAGTGCCTTTGACAGCTCAAAGCACGGTTCTATTGGAAAGAATTACATTGCCTCTCTAGAGTGTGCTGAGGCCATTGCTCGTGCCTTACCTCTGTCAAAGAGAATATGCTTCATGCCTGAACAGAGTCCTCAGAGTACTGCCACTCTCAACTGTTTAGGTTCTGTATCATGCTTTCCGAAACATCATTTAGCTGCTCTTGCTGCGAGCATGGTTATCTTTCTGAGGACGCCTCTCCTTCCTCTATTATCCGTTAAACTAACAAGCCAGGAATTGCCTTCCTGAAATCCCTATTCAGCTTTATGAGCGATAAACGCTTTGCCAACTGCGGGCCTATGATATTGTGCATCTTTTAATTGCAGGCACCATGTCAGTCTGCATTTCAGAAATGGCTCCATGGCTCAAATCACGTCATCAAGCTACCATTTCTATAACAGAATGTCTTATTTACATACTAGTACACGGTTAGTGATGTAGTGTTTTCTATGTGTCTTCTCAGCCAGCACCATCAACAAGTCGTTTTGCAGTGATGAGCAGCCGGCTCTATCACACCAACCTCTCTATGGTCCACTACGATGTGTTGTTCCAGATGTGCAGGGCACACGGCATCGGATTTGACATCAAGGTAAAACCCCTGTGCTTTTTAGATTGCACATTAGAACCAGTAATTACTGACAATCAAACAGCTACTGCTGTAGCTTGTCACTTTGCTTTGTAAATACACTGCATCCATTAACACCTTCCATATAAAGATTTCATTTCCACTGTATGATTGAAAAAGATGATGTTAAGTCATGCTCACTCAGTGCACCAAAATTGCAGGAAAGGCATGGCTCTGTGTTTGCACTTCATGACAGTGCAGAAAGAAGCAGCCTCGGCATGATGTAAGTTACCACAGATGTGCTCTATGCCCTTAATCATCTATTAACCACTGTTCTGTATAGTGCCGGTGGAAGTATCTACTTTTTGTTTCTCTTTTTTTCCTTCTGTGCTTATTCTCTCCTATCATTCACTGTATTTACAACTATCGGCTTCTCCAAGGACGTAATTTACCACCTACACATTTCTCTGCAAATACCTCAAATGAAAAGTATAGTCTCACAATATACTGCCAAGCACAATTAAACACATTCATCACTCCTGTTCTATGGCTAACCACTCAAGCCCTGCTTTCTTTCCCTGTCTCTCCCTGAAGAACAACAGCCCTCTTTAAGCCTGAGAGCTCTCATTAAGCTCTCAGCAGCCCCGGCAGTCAAACAAGGTGATTTTGTTTCTAGTTTTCCGTCTGATGGCAGTAGATGGGGATCATTAGTAAGCTCGTTTGTCTCTGCATCTCGTTAACAGAACAATCTCACCAGATCTCAAGGGAGCGCTGCTGACCTTTGCTCGCAACCTCACTGTCATTCATCAAGAAATATCAGCCCCGAATATGCAAGGAGAGACCAATTTTAAGGTGCGATGTTAATGAACTAATGATTGTGTGCTTTTTCCCCTGAATTGAACCTCTCTTCTAAACATGAAACCTGTTAATGGCATCCTTTACACACTTTAATCATCCATTAAACACTGTCCTGTCATCAGCTCAATGAAGTAAGTATCTTTGGTTGTTAGGAGAGTAAAGGAAACAAAAGTTTTGATTGGTACAGCCAAGCACCAATTACATTCACATATTTGAATTACATTTTATCCCTCTGGAAATGCTTTGCTTTTCAATTAGCTATTTAGAGTGATAAGCGCACTGTGAGATAATAACTAGACTCTCTCATAGCCTTGGGAACAATGAGTGGAGAACTTGAAGCTGTTCCATTTACAATATTGTTTCTTAGAGCCCAAGTGCAGGCATTTTGAGTTTTGAACATGGCATGTTAACCATTCAGTTCAACATTATGGTTTTGTTGTATCTTTTTTCACTTGCAAAAACATTGACATAAACAAAATAAATGACATAATTACAGTGAAAGTATTATATTATTTGCTAGCTTTTTTAAGGTATAAAATGTAAAAACAAATTATTTTTCTTTAAAAATAGACCTCCCTGTTTCAGAAACCTTGCAGTATATTTTGAGTCCAATGTTACTCTGGGAAATCTATTGTGACATTGCAGATGTCCTTATTATGTTATACTTCCATACCAATCTATAGACAAACAACTGCCAATTTCTCAATTTCTTTCAAATTTCTCATAGTATAATATAATTAGAAATAAGACAACCACAATTAGAGTCTCTGTCCACTTTATTAGGAACAAACCGCACAACTGCACATTCATGCAGTTATCTAATAAGCCAAGCAATGTGGCACGAGCACAACATAGTCATGCAGATGCAAGCCATGAGCTTCATTTAGTGTCCACATCAAGCAGCTCAAAGAGGATATCTAAAAGTATCCCAGCAGTATCTAAAATACTCAAAAAAGACCATTTGGTACAAACCTCCATGCCACTATTAAAGTAACAGAGATCCCACTTTTCATTCATTCTGATGTTTGATGTGAACATTAACAGAAGCACTTGGTGTGTATCTACATGTTTCCTCTTCATTTCATTGCTACCACATGATTGGCTGATTAGATAACTGCATGATTATGCAGGCTAATATATATATATATATATATATATATATATATATATATATATATATATATAGTATACTGAACTGTTTGTTTGTACTAACTGATTGTTAGTCAATTGTTATTTGAGGAATATTTTGTGTGTGTGTGTGTGTGTGTGTGTGTGTGTGTGTGTGTGTGTGTGTGTGTGTGTGTGTGTGTGTGTGTGTGTGTTTGTTTGTTTGTTTGTTTTAGGACCTGATTAAGAATATCAAGGAGGTGCTGGATTTAATAACCCAGAACACCAACAAGGAGCACAAAGAAAATGAGACATGTGCAGATGTTTAACTTTTCCTTTTACCAGTTAACCAACACATCTGCCATATGTATAGATAAAGAGGGAAATATGTAGAGAGATTAATAAAATGAAGATAAAATTGCATATAGATATAGACCATGTGATGAAGTACTGAATAGAATGGAATATGACCAATGAGTATCCTTCTAGTACAGTCGTGTAGAAATAGCAACAGTATACTGAACTGATACTAACTTAATCAGTTAGAAACATAAATAATTACAGGCCACTTATTATTAAAGAAATCCATCTTAATAGATATTTATCCGTTTATAATTAAACGGAACCAAAGCTGCGCCGTTGTTTCTAATCGGACAGTATAGCGGCAGTACATATAGTATTATAGTTAGCCAGCTTTTAGACAGAGCTTCTTGAGGTCAAGTTAAACTTCTTTAAGATTTTTCTTTAACATTCTATAAAGCAGCGTATTGTTTTGGTGCGTGTTGTTTTCATCGATGCTGTGATTGTTAAGCAGGTGAGCCGTCGAGCTGCCTAGCTAAGCTAACTGTTAGCACGACTTAGCTTTTCTAAGCTAATTAATGGGATGTGTAACATTACTGGTCCTGTGTCTCTGATGCTCTTCGTGTATGAGGCTTCTGTAACAGATCCCGCCGTGTTGAGCCTTTTAGCTCCATATACACTGGGATATTTGTGTAATCAGAGATTGTCCTAGGGAGAAAAATTGGAAATTGTGCATTAGCAGAAAGTGTACATGCAATGAGGGGTTATGATTGGGGTTCTGAGAATAATCCATAGCTGTTTTTTGAAGCTTATGCTTTTCCCAAGTACATTGCGGAATAACAGTGTCCTTCCAGCTGCCTCTGAGGTTTTGACATGTCATCTTTATCAGCGCAAACTGCCACCCTGGACATCCTTTTGTGTGCCCTACAGTGCTGTAATCAATGACCAGTTTGGCTTGTCCAACTTCAACTGGCACGTACAAGGTGCCAACTACCACATCCTCAGAACAGGAGCCTTTCCCTTCATCAAGTACCACTGTACCAAAGCACCTCCACAAAACCTTGACTTTGAAAACAAATTCTTTGGCATACTGAAAGTCATCAACTTGGGTTAGTTCAAATTCTTTGTAAACCTGGAGTGACCAGATTTATTATTTATATACTATATATATATATATATATATATATATATATATATATATATATATATATATACTAACACTATTTATTATTTGGAATTAAAGAATAATGTGGATACCTAAATTTCTAATCCTCCTTTTTGTTTTGTAGGTATTCCGTGTCTGGCATATGGCCTAGGTTCATGGATGGTGGCCGGTGTAACAGAAACTGTGCACACTTCAGCCGGCCCAGTCACTGTTTATTTTGCGTATAAAGAGGTAGACGGCGCCAAGTACTGATGCTCCTAATGTCATTATGTCTTTACTTCAAAAAATAAATATCCGAAGACTGAAATGAAATCAGTATATTTTTGGATTTCAGGCAATAGTACTTATTCAATAAATCAGCTTCTTTTCACCATTTACTGTGTAACACATTGTGTACTGAATGTACTGCATAGAGAATGAGCCTACAGGTGCTGCAGTCTGCTTGCTCGTCACTTTTTTTGTGTCCTTCCCTGCTAATGCAGAATTTTAAATACCTCCAGTTCATTTATTTAAAGTCAAATTAGTGCTCACTCTCGTCTCGGCATATTGACAATAGGAAGCAAAAGGGGTTGTTGAGAGGACAGTCTTGATAAAATGGTTTTTAATTACCATAGAGTAAGTGTGGCCTTCATGTGGTCTCCCCTCCTTTTTCCCTCCCTCAGTCAGGCTTGGGCCCTTTGATTTCTGATAATGTGCTCTGCTGACTTGATGCTGCTCTAGTTCTTTACTGCAAAATTTAAGCCCTCACTTTCCCCTGAGATTGAGTTTGACAAACTGATATATTGATTCTCTCTGCCCCTAAAGCATTCTGCTGAGCCCATTTATCAGAGGCCTTGACTTTTGCTTTTGCTTCCCTCTTTTAGTAACAATTAGGCTCAAGTAATAATTTCATGTATTACTTGCAAATCAATGGACCCTGTCACCTTTTCTTTTAGCATTGAGTAATTTTGAGGTAAAGACTTCTTCAAGGGTCGGTGTTTAATTGTGAACATTATTTTCCTGAACTGTCTCTTCTAATGCCATCTCTACTAATATTATGATATTTATACAAATTTTTAGCAGAGTCAACTTTTTAGTTATTTGTTTGTTTATTTAAATTTGTTTTAATACAATCTTTTAAATTAGATTACATCGGCCCAAGCTTGGAAGTTAAAATACAAAGAGGAGCTGAGTTTAAATAAAAAAAATACATATAGGTGTAGAAAAATAGGAAATGACTGGAATGCTGGGGCCAAAGTTTATAAGTATTTTATTCCTCTATATCAGCAAATTGACAAAGGTTACAATTTTGTATTTATTTATCAATCATGTCACTTTTAGGCATTTATAATTATGTTTCATGTGGTAAGTTGAACAAACAAGTTAATTCCTGTAATCATTTATGTTCTAATAGTTATAAATAGTTCTCTAACAATCCTTTTCTTTTTATTTTAAAAAAGTGCCACTTGTCACTTGCCCTGTTAAAAAGAAAGTGGGCAGTGGTGGCTCAACTGGTTAAGTCTCTGGGTTGTTGATCAGAGGATTGGGGTTCAAGGCCCAACACAGCCAAGCTGCCACTGCTGGGCCCTTGAGCAAGGCCCTCAACCGTCCCTGCTCCAGGGGCGCTGTATCATATCTGCCCCTGCACTCTGACCCCAACCTCCTCAGTTGGGGTATGTGAAGAAAAGAATTCCACTGTGGTGTAATATATATGTGGCGATATTAAAGGCTTCTATGCCCTGTTCTATTCTATTCTATTCTAAAGTCCTCTGTCCTAAAGACTCCAGTGGCAGCAATATCCCTGACACTTAAGAATCCTTCCATTAATGTTAAATAAAATACTTTTAGAATGCTTCACCATATCAAAGAATTTGTTTTAAAAAGGAAAAAAGAACAACAAAAGATATATCGGTTATTATTGGGCATAGATTATGTTGAACATGCACAATACATCGTTCTGTGAACAAGTTACTATAGAAACAGTGACTTTAGAGAACTCAACACTTCACCATGTCCCTGCTTCTGTCAGTTTGCAATGTGTAATATTTTCCCATGTTTAAACTGCATCACTGTTACAGTCCCGTCTGAAAGTATTGGAACGACAAGACCACTTGTTTTTGAAATAAGCTGGGTTTATGTTCAAAAGATGAACATGAGACAGTAGATCAGCATTTCAGCTAGATCTGTTAAACACCTTAGAATATTTACTGGCAGATCACACATTTTTAGATGAGCTCAAGTACTTAAAGTAAATTTATTTCAATTCTGTTGCTCAGAATAACTGAAAAAACCAGTGACCCCCGACATTAACAAACTTGCATTTTTCTTTTGTGATTCTTTCTAGGCTTGCATCACAACTTTTTTGTTTGTCTCAGTGTCCTCTTCAGATTGCTGCTCATTTGGGTTAAGGACTGCTTATTGAGTTGGCCAGTCTAAAACATTTAACAAATCTAGATGTAAATAATGGGAAATTAAAGCTGAGATTTCTCATCTTATAAATCTTATAATCTCCATCTTAAATGACGCAGTGTAGAGCAAAAACAGTCATTGGTCTTCCCTTTCTACTACTTATAGAGGGAATTGTATATTTTATTCATGGGCATGATGTTATATAATCTTGTCTTTTACTTAATTTAGTGTACTAGGTTTTTTTTGTCACTGGTGGCACTTCTGTTATGTTAGAATCAGCACCTTCTGTCCAATCAGAATCAAGAATTTAAGCACATTTGTATAATTTACATTTTGTGGACAACTGACTATCACACCCATATGTGTGTCTTCCCAAAACTGTAAGGAAGCCAGGAAGACTTTGCAGTCTGTAAAATTTCTCTTCACTTGAACTAAGAGCCCCAAACAGTACTCCTGTGTACAAAGAGTCTACGTGAACACATGGTTTGCCAAGGTAGGTGTGTAAAATATCGAGTGGCCTGCCCAGGGCCCTGACATCAACCCCATTGAACACGCATGTGTTGGATGGAATAAGTGGAATGATGAATGCACCACAGGCCTCCTCACCCGACATCAGTGACCATCAGTTATGTTCCTGTGGTTGAATGACCAAAACCATATAACCATGCTCCAAAATCCTAATGAAAAGCCTTTCCAGAACAGTGTTGTTATAAAAGCAAAGAATCTAACGTGTTGGCCAGATGACCACAAAATTTGGCCAAATAACTTATACTGAGCAGTTCTAGAGAGCCAAAAATCCATTAAAGTTTAGTGATTTATTATTTATTAAGTTTGTTAGAGAAGATAAATAAACAAACTGTGCTGGACTCTCTCCAGTCCTTTAAAACAACCTTTGTGTAAATGCTCATAAATTCAAACAGCATGCTTATTTCATCCTTAATAAGAGTAAAATACCTTAATGGAAAACATTTAGGCTTCCAGCCCTATCTGCTTAGCCTTTTATACACTAGCTGATATCAGACCCTGATCAGATTGAATGCTCAGGCCACCGTGTCTTTATTCCTCATTGACCCTTTGATCCCAACCCTTGGCACTGATACTGTAGCTCTGTGGCAGGATGAGTTGCAGCTCATGGCAGTGCAGGCCAGGCTTTTCTTTTTCTCTCCGGGCTTTGAAAGGGTGATTTGAGCCACGTGTAACCTAAGCTGAGACGTCTGTGTACCTGTGTTCCAGCCAGGCACCTGGAGGCCTGAGCCAAGCTTCTGGAGGCTGCCATAACCCAAACAGGTGCTTACTGTTACACCTCACCTCGGTCAGCACTCTAGGATAACAAAGCAGCAAATTGGCTGCTTTAAATTAATGGGGAAAAAAATTAGCAGTGCCACATTGAAGGATCAATGCCTTGTTTTAAGGACAACGCAATCCAGACTTGTGTCTGTAATTGAAGGACCAAATTACCCCATCTAAATAAAAGGTGCTAATCAACAAAGGATTAAACATTTGTATTAGCAAGTTCAATTACATGATAATGAAAGAGGGCAAGGTGAAATCTTTAAATACAAATGCTATTTACATTCTAGGTAACTAATTGAAACTACAGTAATTTAAATTCTGTGCTTGTTTTTAATAGGGATAAAAATCTAATTTGCCCTTGAGACATATTAAGATGTTCTCTCTGCACAGGACTTCAGGTTTATGACAGTCTATTATTTAACAAGAAAAAAAAAGCATTCATTACTTTATGACATGAAGATATATGGATTTGGCAGAAACAATTACTGAATGACTAACCCCTGCAGTGAGCTCTTTGGAGGTTATCATTGAGTGCTGAGTCCATCCACAGACCTCTTGTTTCTCACGATGCTCTAGCAGCAGGAGGACATCAGTTGCATTGTGATCTGTGACATACTCTGATCAGCCATAACATGAAAACCATTGTCAGGTGACATGAATAACACTGATTATCTGGTTACATTGGAATTTGTCAAGGCCTGGGATATATTAGGCAGCATGTAAATAGTCATTTCTTGAAATTAATATGTTGGAAGCAAGAAAGATGGGCAATTGTAAGGATCTGAGTGACTCTGAAAAGAGCTGAAATGTGATTGTGTAACAATTGGGCTAGAGCATCACAAACTGGTAGGTATTGGGGTGTTCCCATTATGCAGGGGTTACTAAAAGAGGTCCAAGGAACTACAACCAGTGAACAACGACAGGTCATGTGCAAAGTTAATGCTGAAATAGTTCATGCTGGCTATGATAGAATGGTGTAACAACACAGTGCATTACAGTTTGCTTTGTTTGGAGCTCCATAGCAATGTAATGGTGAATGTGCCCATACTGACCCTGTCCACCACTGAAATGGCCACATGAGTATCAGAAATGGACTGGTCTGATAAATCATGTTTTCTTTTACATCATGTGGACCAACAGGTTTGTTTGCATCACTTACCTGGTGAGGAGATGGCACCAGGTTGCACTATGGTTAAAAGGCATACCAGCGGAGGCAATGTGGATGATACTTTGACTCGTACTACTTACTGTATCTAAACATTATTGCAGATTAAGTACATCTTTTCATGGCAACTGTATTCCCTAACAACAGTAGCCCCTGAAAGAAACATGATACAGGGCTCAAGGTGTTGACTTGACCCACAAATTTCCCAGATCTCAGTCTGGTCGAGCATCTGTAGGATGTGCTGGACAAAGAAGGCACCACCTTGCAACTTACAGGACTTAAAGGATCTGCTGATAATGTCTTTGTGCCAGATACCACAGCACAACTTCAGAGGTCGTGTGGAGTCCATGCTTCAGCGGGTTAGAGCTGTATTGACCTGCACCTGTACACGATATTGAGCAGGTGGTTTTAACATTATGGCTGACGAGTGTATGCTACATGGTTAAAGTCTTTTCCATTTAATCTGTTTTCACAAAAAAGTTAAGGCAGCAAGAAAAGCAATTATGGGCCACTGAATCACATTCATGAGGATGTTCACCAGAATGTCACACATTGGACAGCATCTTAATTGCAATTTTTATTCTGTGAATCAAATATCAGTTTCTTTTTGACTTCTGGTTTATTTTCCATCACTATGAAAGTCTGCCTTGACACTCTATACTTCTACATCGGCAGACTGGAAATGAGGCCATTCTGTAATTTAAAAATGTCTACGTTTGAACCTTTTTGAACCTTTATACATCTGTTAATGTTAAAAATACATTCTCTTTAACATTGATAGAAATTCTGTCCTAATAATATCTGATAATAAGCTGCGATTATATAATGTGATTACATTAAGGACTTTGAAATCTACATACATACCCACATCAATAGCCTACTATTTCACTTTGGCTCACAATATTAAAATTTGTCCAGCAGTTAGTAAATTCCAAACATAGTTCATTTTGATTCAGAATTTACTCTTTTTATCATCTTACAGAAAGAAAAGATGAAAAAAAAACATAGATTTACTGAGACTGTTAGAAGCTTTAGTGATTTCAATGGATTATAATTGCTGACCTCACACCATTGAGGCTGGAATTACTTGATTTTTTTCCAGCTTGCTATTGGGTGCTGGAAGTGGTTCTTGTGGAGAGGGAAAAAGCCATTAAAAATCTATTATAGCAGATCTTTTCACCCAGGGGGAAAGCCTTCTCATTACTAAGCAGATTGCTAGGGATGACAAGTGGCTCTATATTTCTTTTTTTTTCCTCCGAATTTCCTGTTTGTACGTTTTTGTATGAAAATCACCAGTTCATAGACAGTCACACGGGTGCCAGGCTGAGGTAGTAGGGTTGGACAATTGCCCTGGTTATTCTTTTGTGTCTGTCGTATGTTTACGTCTGTGCTATTTGGATGTAGTTTAGCTACGCTGAGAAACATCAACTTTTAAGCTTATTGTCAGTTTGGACTTGCTTTCAGCTGTTGTGATCATTAGATGGATTTTAGCCCATGCACACACAGGCTGTTCTGGATTTCAAATGTCTGGTAGTAATTTTGAAAATTCAACTTCACATGTTGTTTTCTGTCCCTGTGCTAGTTGATTATGGCTCTGTTTTTTCACTTCTCCCTTGGTGCTCATCTCATGTTCCCTTCATCCATATTTACTGCTTACAGTGTTGACATTAAGAGTAATGGATTCTAATGGTCTCTCTGTGAGTTATTGTGAGAGTTAAATGAACTATCCATTTTTGTTATATATTATGCAGTATTTAAAGTTTCGGGTCATTAAAAGGCAGACGCCACCCTCTGCCTTCCCCTCTAGGTTGCCTTTTACCCCCTGCCAGCTTGTACTGATGCTCCTGTCGCCACGGGCTGCGTTTAATCTGTTTTTCATAAAGCATAATAAGAATATTATGGAATAATTATTTATTTTAGAATTCTTGGTGCTTACTATTGAATTTCACAATGCTTTTCAGACTTTTTATACAGTGTGTGAATAAACAGTGAGTTTTTATAGCCATTCTGCACCACTCTGACCTACAGTTAAGGCTATATATCAGTTGCTAGCATACATATGCAATTTTATTAAACTGATTTCATGTGTAATGACGAAACTCTGCAGCCTGTGTAGCTCAATTCAGTTAATTTCCCGTGATTTAAAAGATTTATGAAAAGATTCATTGAAACGAGTGTTATAGAAATTCTCACTGGTCAAAAGAGTTCAAGCAGCTGATTCTTTGTAAGGTCATGATCTCTCTCTTGCTGGGGTCAAGAGCATCTAACAAAGGTTACAAATCAAGACACTTTCATTCCTTAGACATGGCTTTGTATGTATTTCTATTCATTCAAAGGCCACCTGTGCAGTGTGGATAGCAGCATGTACTTATTGGTGAAACACTTTAAATACTCTGTATAAGAAAGCCAGTGGTGAGAAGCAATCTTCTGAAAACTAAAAGCGGAATAAATAATTCCTGTTCCTCCACAGTGATACCTTTTTTGCCCCATAAATGTGAATGTTGGATCTCCAATCTTTCTGCAAATGAGCCCTGGCTTGCTGTAATGGCTTTCTGCTCCTCATGGGAAGACTGCGGTGCGTGCGTTCTCCAAAAGCTGCTGATTGAAGGGGAAAATGCAATACAGGTGTAAAGCAGACTTGATGGGGGTCTTATGCGAGGGTTATGAATTTTAACCATTCTCATCTATATACTGCTATGTACATACATAGCATAATGGAGGAGGAGGAATGTGCTGTCTGGACTGTTTGCAGGCCTACAGAGACCAGAAGGTTTCTGCTGGGCTGTCGTTAATTCCAGATGAGAGGATTGCTGTTACGCTAAATTAATAGGAATTAAGGAGGCCAGAGTTGGTTAAGCAAGCACTTGATTAAGCTTGGAAAGGGGGGGCTTTACAAGCAGCGTGGCTGATGTAGGTTATGATACTGAAGGTCAATGGTACTCGCTGAGAACGGATGTTGTGCATGTAGGTGGCACACTACACTCTGATTAGTTGCCATGGATGAGGTTTTTGAAAGTTTGCATTGTTTTGTTTTCATGTAAAATTGTTTGTTGCTCACTAATTGTGGTGCCTATAATCTCATGGAAATTTAGATGTGAGGACAGGAGCATGTCCTGCACGTGTCCTGTGACATATCAGTTCTTTGTGCTTGTGTGAATTTGCCCTTGGTCAGGCCCAGTCATTGCACAAGGCCAGACTAATTGAGGAGAAGACTGTATCTGTGGCTGCTAATGATGATGAGCGTGGAGTTGCACAGGCTTGTCCCCTCAGGCTGAGCGATGGTGTTTGGGAAACAGCCCTGCTTAGTTATTGGCCAACAAAGGGGGAATTCACTTAATACAACCTGCGCAGATTAGTGGGTAATTGTTGCCATAATCAATAAGGCAGCAGTGCGTAAAATGAAAGGTGTGATTGTGTGGAGGAGGGGAAGTCCAGAATAGGTGTGCTGAAGCTTTCCAGAACATTAGGTCAAAGTGCATCACTGCCATACAGTCTACAGTATTCTGACTGCTTATGTGGATTTTAATGGTCCATGTGTCTGGTCTGTCTGTACTGTAGCTGAGTGTGTGCTAGCCTGTGATTGTAAGGGCTTGTCATGTCAGGGGGTCCTTGTGCCTGATGTGTGTGTGTGTGTGTGTGTGTGTGTGTGTGTGTGTGTGTGTGTGTGTGTGTGTGTGTGTGTGTGTGTGTGTGTGTGTGTGTGTGTGAGTGTGTGTGCGCGTGTGTGCGTGTGTGCGCGGCTGCCTATCTGTTGTAGCTGGGCCTGCTTGGATGAGCCTCATTGTTCCTGTGCGGCCTAGTGACAACGCTGGCGGGCAAAGAGTGATGAATCCTGGGCAGGGTGACAGTGATAAATAGCCCTTTTAATAACAGCTGCCCCACTTGGCCAGCCACTCACAGCCTGTGTCCTCTGTGTATTTATTCCTATGTTTATTTATGCATCCATTGCAAGAACGAAATCACAACCGTAGGGCTCCAATATGTCTTTTATTTTTTGCCGGTGGGGGAGGTCTTGCGATTTTACACTTTTGAATTTTTAGGGAGACTCGATCCTTTAACCCAAACAAATCATCCATCTCTGCCTTTCCTTCACCTCACCCTGAGCTCTGCATTTAGGACTTTTTCACTTCTGTGTTTTTATCCTGTTTTGCTTAAAGCACATTTATAAAGAATTTCTCTATAGTGTTAGTGTGAGTCTCTGTGTGAGTATGTTTGTGGCTGTGCATAAATATTTTTATGGAATATTCTATAACCATGTTTCTCAAGCTGGAGTCCAGTGACCCCGAAGGATTTGTGAAGCGTAGCCAAGAGATCTGTGATTTTCTTAAAGTTGTGTAACTCTCAGCCCACTTTTATCAAAGATACTATAACAATACATAATGTCAGTTGGACTCATAAGACATTTTTAATAAAAAATGTATTCTATGAGTGGAAATATTATTGCACACATATAAATATTAAGCCCAATATTTGAGTAGTTGGATTATGCCCAAAACAAGCTTGAGAGGATGTTAATGTGTCCATAACTGTATGTGTACATGTCTGAGATTCAGAAAGCTGGTAAAAGTCATAGTTACAGAAATCATGACCAACAGAAAATTATAGTTGCGACTCTACATATTTATATAGTAGTATATTTTTGTATTAATTTGCCATTTGAAAGTTATGTAAAATCCAACTTTCTGTTCTCTTCTGCTTATTCGTAATTAGAAAAAGTCACTGTTAAAGACACTGTTATAATGTTTTATTTAACTGAAATAAACTGATGACATTTTTGATGTTGGATACCGTAGTATAGTTGGAGCAATAAATCATCTTGTACTTTTGTGGGCTCAGTTAGATGAATTCATCTGCTATTACAATAATCATGTATATAATTGACTAATATGACTGACATGAATGACAGACTAGGGTTCCATTCTGGGTGTATTCCTGCCAGCACATCTACTTTTCAAAGAATACTTTTTTAATCTGCCTACAGTAAGTCCTCACACACCACCCCACTGCACTGCTCCCTCCACCGGCTTACTTTAACTGCACACTTCAGATACAAAACACTGATGCTATCCTACAAAGACAAAAATGGACGAGTTCCCTGTTACCTTAAATACCTCATCACTCCTCGCACTGCAAAATCCCTCATCACTCCTCGCACTGCACCTCGCTCCCTCAGAGCTACCAGCACTGCTTCCCTGTCCCAACATCACCCATGGTAAGGGGTAAGTATACAACAACACTCTTTTCTGTTCTGGCACCGAGGTGGTGAAATGAACTTCCCCCTAGGGGTCCGGACAGCTGAGCCATCTTAAAACGACGGTTGAAAACATACCTCTTCGTGAAATATTTGAACTAGCACCTTTTCTCTGTTTGTTGTATGTGTGTATTTAAAAATAATAAATAAATAAAATAAAAATTGAACAAAGTTTTAGGCTCATGATATCTTAAGTCTGTAACCTAGTGAACCAGAGTTAATGTAATCAATGCAGAGTCTCAAAAGCACTCTTGATAAGTGCGTCTGCCAAATGCTGTAAATGTAAATGTAAATAACCACCAGATCCATCATAACTCTGACCAGAACAAAACGATTACTGAAGAAGAATGAATGATTAATACACAACGATTAATACACAACATATACAGTACAGCATGTTGTGAATACCACTTCCATGGTTTTCTATGAAACCCCAGAGTTTTAATGACAATGAATGAGTTTTGGCTGAATGATGAACACGAAACATGAGATTAGGAAATTTCATTTCAAAGGTGTTAATAAACTTTAATGTATTGACCGATTATTATATAGTGATGTTAGCATTATGGTTAATGCTTAACTTTTTGCCCAGAATTAATAAACGTGCAAGGACCTTAAGAACAGGGCAATTTCCTCCTACAATTTAATGTTTAATAAAATGTTAATGTCGGAACTAGTAAGAGATTGGGCTAATTGAGTAATTAAAAACAGATGTTTGAACACAAGCCCAAGCAAACGCTTTTGCCCTGCAGAAACTCAGCATTTTGATGGTTTCCGACACCCCTGTAGTGCAGGGAGATCCCAGAGGTACCTGTATAATAGTTACAGTTTCACCCCTGTGATTATTCGGTTGGAGTCTTTGATATTGAACCGAAAATGGTCTTTTGTGTTATTTGTGCGGTGGACGAAATGATCTGGAAAGGGGCCACTATTGTAATAGCAAATCGTAGTGCATAATGGCCATAGTCAGTGGACCACAGCTCTGTGTGTGGCCAAAAGTTAGACTTCTTATTCACACACATTACACATATATCTTCTAGAGAATATGAGAGATATACCCTGTGTTTATGTACTCTACTCTACTCTACTGTACTACATCATTAGGAAGATACTCTGTGTGTGGACGGTGGGAAAGAGTCCTATGACATCACAGACTGAAGCTGGCAGAGACCCCTGTAATGTGTCTGACAGCTTGTGTGATTGGAGTGCGGCTGGCAGGCATTGCAAAGCGCAGATCAATAAGCAGCAAATTTCCCATTAAAGAAAGATTACCTGGACCTTGCTCTCAAATAGCCAGTGGCTGTGGCGTGGATAGACAGAGCGAGGAAACGTTTTGCACACTCGAGTTTTCCGATGTTACGTCCTGTACATAGCTTTAGGTCAGTACAGCAGGCAATCAATCTCCCGTACTGCAGGCCGCATAATAAAATTCATGCTGTGAAATATACAAGGTCTGTGAAAAATCTAAAACAGACATCATATTTTAAATAACTGCAAGTGTGTTCATGCATCCCATTGTGCATAACATGTATGTTTGATTTCCACGGATCACCTAAGTATAATCACTGCATGGTGGTGAGATCCCAACTGACAAGCGTCCCAAAATCCTTTGATTGTTCATCATATGTTCTTTAATCAAATGCAGCTTCATGGGCCACTGAGTAGGAGTTGAGAAACTGCTGTCAATTGTTAGAGGACTGTAAGGGACGATTAAGTGAGAAGGACTGCTGGGAGGTGCAAAGGGGGAAAAGACACAACAGGCAAAAATCAACACTGTGGCTGCAGAACAATCAATCAAATCTGTCAAGCTTTTTTTTTTTCAGCCTGTGTAATTTATTGGAATTGTACTTAGGAAATGGGTACACCCTGTAACGTGTAGCTAAGATCACTCTCTCTAACACCTCGCAGCACTTAATATTAAAGCCAATCTTGGACCTGCGTCCTGTGATCTGTGACTCTGCCCTTTGTTGTTGTTGCTGCTGTTTTTTACTATAAAATATTTTGACCTTACTTGGATTGTAGGAAACATGTGTACTACTTTTGAAATGTTCTTTTAATTGTTTTTAAGTTTGATGTTGCCTTGGAGATCTAAGGTGTTCAAGGTCAAATATATAACTGTTAATATTGTGTGTCTCATGAACACATAGGTTTAATTTGTTCAAATAGTAACAGCATTAATTGCCTCTCATAGTGTTTTAACGTTAACCCATGTCATTGTGTGCATGTGTGTCCTAGAGTTTAAATACAAGTCAGAGACATGTATAAAACTGTGGACCACTCACACACACACACACACACACACACACACACACACACACACACACACACACACACACACACACACACACACACACACACACACACACACCCTCGGTCTCACACAAGCACACTAGCTTCAGCAGACCTCTAAATCACGTTTTCTAATTCCCTGAGCCACATCTCAATCATTTTCCCTGCTAATTTGAGAGTCACCCTCATTTCGTTTTAAACGATTCATTTTCAGCACATTTGTACAGTAAATGGCCCCGATGTGTTCTACAATTTAGTCAATTACTGTTCCAGCCACCCAGGCTCCGGGGAGCCTGAACACACATGGCCTAGAGCTACCATCTCAATAATTGTTTCAGGAAAGTTGGGAATGGATCGCTAACATTGTGTTCTACTTATTGAAATGTCAATTGGAGCCAGGACTTCACACATCCCATTCTTCTCTTATACACTTTTGTGTTCCATTAGAAATGTATAGAATTCCTTTCCTCGCCTGATGTTGTTTCATGTGATAGAAAATTTTTATTTTATTTATTTATTTATTTATTTATTTATTTATTTATTTATTTATTTATTTATTTATTTATTTATTTATTTATTTATTTATTTATTTTATTTTATTTATTTATTTAGTGGTGTACTTGTGGTCAGCATTGCATTCATTTTCACCTATGGTCAAGAGGCTGTTGGTGCTAATAGGTTTATTGAGTGAAATGCTGATTCACAGTTACTCTTACATAGTAGAAATTATAATTATTATTATTATATATATTTAAAAATATAGACATGTCAAACAAAATCAATTACAAATTGAACCGAAGCAGAAATATATATAAAGTACCCCTCTGTTAATAATGCTGTGTAATATCTTACATGCTTAGCTTTCTTTCTGTAATTTCTCACTACAACATCTCTTTTGTTCAGTCTAACACAATGTAAATGTTTCTATAAAATATACATTAATACTTCTTTCTTTGTACCAATGGGTCCTTTCACATTCCCTAAATGTAATTCTGCAGCAGGGTTGTACAAATGCAGAACTTCTCCTGAGGTCCTCTTTAATTACAAATTAATTAAATCAGAATCAATTAAAAAATTAGATCCCCATAAATGAGGTCTTAATGGGTGTTAATGAGGGGGAGAATGTGTAACTGGACCAAACAATATGACCCAGAGACCCCAATTAACTAGCTGATTTTTTCCCATCTATCTTCTGCTTGGCCAGTCTCCACTGAAGTGAAATTCAGTTGTTCCACAGCAGGTCTAAAATCATAGTTCTTTGCTAAATATTACCCGCACAGCATTCCGAGATTAAGGCTCAATGGCATGATTACATTAAAGCTAAGCGAATAAATGTCATTGTTTCTATTTCTAGTTCTAGTATCGAGAATAAATGCAAATGTCGCCTTCTTTATGACTGTGAAGCGATTGCTGGAATGATTGTACTCTTTTGTTTGCAGCCAAGCTGAAATGCAATCTCTTTCTGTTTTGCCCTGGCTGTGTTAATCCAGGCCTATTATTCATGCAGCTTTATTAGTGGGCTCAGGATGATGTGGCATTAGACAGTCAGTCTATCAGTATGTATTAAGCTGTCTCAGGGAGGTGATGGAGAAGGAGAGGAGAGACCTGGTCAGCCTCAGAGTGAAGACAAGCCCAGGCCTATTAACTCCAATTGACTGTGACACACATGTGGCCTTCTAAATGACTGGTTCCTTATTGATTTCTCTCTGCTGCTCTCCTCACTTCCCATCCAAAGCTGCCAAGGCAAGAGTTCTTTATCTAGACTGATTGGGCATGTGCATTAACCCTGCATATGACACTTTAAGCCCAAATATGTGCCTTCTTTATCAAGCAGAAATAATATTGTACAGAATGGCATTGCTACAATAAATTCATGTGTTCTGTTGTGGAGACTAAATGAAATGGATGAGGGGTGCAGTTCCTAGCTGCACTCTGTCCGGCATCCGTTTACCAGAATGAAGTCTGACAGCAGATATTGACTTCATATCACCCCCAGTCACTCAGAGACAAAGATTGTGCTCTTCTAAAATCAGTTATCGATAGGCAGCCAAATAACTTCCACTCTCATGCAAACCAATGAGATTTATTGATATACACTACAAGACAATGATATGGAAGCAAGAACATGAATTTTAAAACTATTTCAAAATTAAGGTTTTAGAAAACAAGCAATGCATGATTATCGACATCTGGGTTAAGCACATACACTTTTGGTTTGCAGTAATATACTCTACTATAATATAATCGGCAAAAGTCCTACATTGAGCAGTGCTGCATTATTTACACGTTTCTATTTCTGAATGTGAGCCATCATGTTGCCTGCTAAAAAGAAATTAAATAAACATCATTCAGCCTTACTTTTATCACAAAGTCGCTCGGACATCGTGGATGTTAAAAATAATAAATGTGATTTTGTGTTAATTTTGAACAATTTTAGTGTTGCTTCCAAAAAGCACTGGCATGTTTTAGATGATGTGATGTTTATAGATATTCTGAGACATTCATACTGTGTGTGTGTGTGTGTGTGTGTGTGTGTGTGTGTGTGTGTGTGTGTGTGTGTGTGTGTGTGTGTGTGTGTGTGTGTGTGTGTGTGTTTGTATGTGTGTGTGTGTGTGTGTGTGTGTGTGTGTGTGTGTGTGTGTGTTTGTGTGTGTGTGTGTGTTTTTTTGTGTGTGTGTGTGTGTGTGTGTGTGTGTGTGTGTGTGTGTGTGTGTGTGTGTGTGTGTGTGTGTGTGTGTGTGTGTGTGTGTGTGTGTGTGTGTGTGTGTGTGTGTGTGTGTGTGTCTAGGGTAGTAGAAGAACAATCCTTTTTTTTCCACTAGGTTTTTTTCTTCTCAGTGGATGTTCCCTCTGCTGAAGCTAAATGGAATTGCTTCTGTGTTTCCATCTCTGCACTGCTGTGATTCTGTCTAAAAGTTAACAGTAGCAAAATAGTTATAATTACATTTTATTTCTTTTCCCTGGCATCCACAGTTTATATACAGTGACCTTCACGCTGTCACAAGCTTCTGCTGACCATGCCGCTGCCTCTCTCAAGGGCTGATTAAGAGTTTATTTGAGCTATGAGTTTTGCTTAAGCATACAAAAATTCGAAGTACACAACGATTCACTCATGCATTCGTGCATCTTTTTACAGTTTGACAGTGACGTGTGGTAGATGATTTATTTTCATTCTTTTTTTCATTTGTAGTTTTGTACCTTGTCCTATAAATCTTAAGAGCTGGGTAGTATAGTCTATTCTTCCTTCATGTTTCTCTGTGCTTTACGAAATTGAACCACAAATATCATATTGATCTCATTCTTTGTTCCACTGAACTTGAGATGACCCTCTGCCTGTGTACGGTGTACACACCGTGTATCTATGTGTATTCTCCCCTGTCAGTTTTTTGGTCTTTTATTGAAGCAGTGAATCAGAAGTATTTATCGTTTCTGATGTTAAGCCAGTAGAATGCATATTGATTTTGAGATTGAGAGCTAGTCTTGTTTGCCAGTGAATACATCTGTAGAATTGTTAAGCTGTACTTTTCTATCAACAAGATCCACTGTCTCCATTCCCTTAAACCTCCTGCTTGCATTTAAGAACCGGGAGATCCAAGCTTACAAAAAACGCTTCGTGTTGATTGCTATTATTGATTACTAGCATGCAGAATATCAGAACATCAGAATATATATTAATGATAAACAACCTTGTTACGCCTAAAAACAAAATGCTTTGGTCATTTTTGTATAGCTTCATACAAGCTGTTTCTCTTTGTTTCCAGACTAACCTTTTAATGTTTTATAGTCAGAATATCTCATTAATTCTTGTTTTTATGACAGTATAATTGGAGCTGAGCAAAAGCACCTGACGACTCTATGTTACGCCACGCTGCGAAAGTCAATACTGCAAGCCAAACAACTTCGCACTCAATTGAACCGTGTGGAAAATCCATAGGCGCTCCATCGCTCTCTTTATGGCAGTGAGGGATAAACGTCTCTCATTTACAGAGCCTCTCTAAATATGATGATATCCTTTCACAAATAAGCCCTTTTTTCTCATTCTTATAGAGCTGAGTTAGACTGTAGAAATAGAGAATTAGATCAGATTTTAAACAGTGCTTTTGGTGGGTGCTTTATTTTAATTATGACTGACAATCAGATCAGCACCCTCCCCCAACTCCCCATCTATTTTCTCTACTTCTTGCTTTTTCAGAAAGAGAAACTCAGTAGTGAACCTTTAAGAGCATAATTAGAGAGACAAATTTTAACAAAATCTACATTTTAGCAATTTCAACAAAAATAATTTGTGTGTACTACTTATTTTCAGGGCCTCATCTGATGTAAATTACCAAGCTGATTTGCTTAATTTGCTTAATTTTTTTTTTTTTTTTTTTTTTAAGGAATAGAGCATTTGAGACATTTGAGACATTTTTCAGGATCATCATTCAAATGACTTTTCAGATGCCTATAAATTTTGCACCAACTTAATAAAATGATGCTTTCCCACAAAAATACTTTCTTTTAATCATGGCTTCTTGCTGTAATCAAAGCTGGACTAGTAAAAGAACATGAAAGGTAAAAAGCTAGCCAAAAGCAATACTTGCTTTTTATGTTTTCTTCCTCCTTATGATCTCTTGAATGTGACTGAACATAGCAAACTTGCTATCCGGCTGGTGTATGACCACCACAAAGTGAGTTTTAATGGAGGCACTGTGCTGACCTGGGTGCCATAAGCAGAATTGATATCCGAGGTGGCCTGTATCTTGCTCAGATGGTGAGCTGATCTCTGTCTCTCTCCACAGCCATCCAGATTTTGTGTGCGGTCTGTTAGAGAGGGCCATGAATAGTGCATGGCCAAGCTTTCATTACAGGCCAGACTGGAGTGTAAGTAAGAGACAGGAGGGAGCAGGACATGCGAGCACTGTAACGCAGGTCAGCTGAGCCAGGGGAGGAAAGAGCTGTCAGTCAAACTGAACCTACTTACTTCCCATTCACTCGCCAAGGCTAGCACGCGTATGCTGCGCTAACCTTGGGTCAGGTTCTTTGTATGAAACAGATTCTGCTGGTGCTACATCTTTTTGTATGCCTCTATTTAGCATGACCAAGGCAGGAATGAATATTCAACAAAATTGTTTCTGCGCTCTTTTGACCCCATCAATGCAATTGCTCATGTACCTTCCAAGGAAAAAAAAAAGAAAAAAAAAAGCTGTCTCCTTAACACGACTCGAAACTGCATTAGAAATGGTGGCAAAATGGTGTCAAATATTTGGCAGTGCAATGAGCATGACCTCACAAAAATTCAACACATTCGAGCATTGCCTCAATGAACGTGCCACATAAATACAGCCAGAAATTCTTTTATTTGCTTAATTTGTCTGTATCCTTATGGCTCCAAAAACATCTTGTGCTAGCAGAAGTCTAATTACCTTTCTGCTAGTGTACAGGGAGCAGGATAATCACCATCAAATGCCAAGCACCATAAGGTACCTTATGCTTCAAAATTAATATCTTCTTTCCTACTTAATTAAGAAATGAAAGTCTTGCTTAACAGGTATTGATTGCGGCTCAGAGGAGAAGTAAGCCATCAACACTAAGAAGAGCAAAGAGGCCCCTTGGGTAGATGCTGGTAACACAGCAAGCAGTGTGAGGGTGCAGGAAGAGGACACTTACATTGTCTGTTTTTTTACAGGTAAAAACAATTTTTAACAACACATTTTAAGCCTTGCATATTCAAATCTCAAAAGTACAAATGGACCATTAAACATCAGCACCAGCTGCCTGAATTGAGTCCAAAGAGATTTTAGCATTAATTACTGTGCAGAGACACTTTTAATGTGCAGAAGAAGGTAACTGGATACTGTTGTCTTAAGTATGTGCTTCTTTTGAGGAGACTATGTATCATTGTTGTGTATGTGCCACTGTGTTATATTTGGTGTCTAGTGATAGTATTTCTTTAATCATAAGGTGCAAGTGCTTTAGGGCAATTTTAGAGTGTCAACGATGATGCACGTCAACATCTAGAGGTTGGTTCACAAGAGCAGGAAAGCGATCAGCTTGGCAGCCGAAGCTGAAACTCCCTCGCATCCCTCGTCTTTGTGTTCCTTTCTCAGTAACCGAACTGCTGGGTCTGAAAGAGATGGTGTCATAATTAAATCATCAGGTCTTCTATTTTAATCGGGCTGTAACCCAAACCCCAACAAGGCCCTGTAATGCTATCGGTGAGGCTGCCCAGGTGCTGACAGGACGATGAGGCTGCACTGCTCTGAGAATGGGCCAAAGCAACCTGCTCAGAGACCTGAGCTGGCCCACCTAACACCCGACTAGTGCTTATCTGGCTTATCTGAGCATCTCTGAAGCATGATGCTTAGTTACTGCTGTGGCTGTTGTATTTACTGTCTCACACATTTATAGGCTTGTGGATCTTGTTTGGTCTGTTTTGGTCAGTTTACCTCATTGTGGAATGTCTCATGGTTTCTGTGATCAAATCTGATGTAGTTATTTTGTTTACATAACACCGAATACAGATAGCAGTGTGATTAATGCGAAGGTCTAGTTTTTGAATATTACTTACTGTTATGATTGCACACTGCTGAAAATATTCATTTCATAGCAATAGATGAGAAGTCTATGTTGACACAGGAATATCAGAAGAAAAATGTGTATTTGGTGAAGTATCCTCTTGAGCAATTTCTGTGTCAAGAGGAGCCAGTAAGAGTGCAATAAAAAAGGAGTCTGCTGTGAAAGTGTGTAAGAGTACATGCGAGTGACTCCAGTGGCTGGTGATGGTCACCGTGCCCCCAGTGAAGTGACTAACAAACGGGCTGGTGGTGATGAATGGCTGTGTTTGGGGGAGCAATTGTAATCTATCCCTAATTGGTAGATTGAACACACAAAGCTCATTCAGTAATTGAACCATTTAACCTCTGGCATAGAGTTCAGCAATAGAACTCTTTTAACCCTATAATAACACCTGCTTTCTTTCTTTCTTTCTTTCTTTCTTTCTTTCTTTCTTTCTTTCTTTCTTTCTTTCTTTCTTTCTTTCTTTCTTTCTACCACAGTGTATTTTCACATTAGGGCCAACTAGCACTGCATTTTACATTGTGTTAATTAGATTAAAGAAAAATCTTTTTTTTTTTTTTTAAGTTTATTATTATAATGTATTTGTTATTCACATGTATGCAAGCTCAGTTAAATTAAGTTGCCTTTGCTTTACCTCTAGTCTCTCAAAGGACATAAGGTCGAAACTGGATGGCCCTGTTTAGTGTCAGCTGAATTATTAAGCAGAGTGGTGTGTCTTACAAAGCCCGTCTTGGTGAGTGTGCAAGAGGAGGCAACTGGGGGTCAACTTCCCCAACAACCAACAAACAAGGAGCAACATAATATCTGTGGCTTAAAGCTACCTCTTTAAATTGAACACAGATATTATCTATGATATCCTTCTTTGTTGTGTTTAATAAAACAGTTTGTAAAATTGGTGCTATCTAATATGCAGTCAATAAAACAAGGTTGGAGTGATGTGCTACACAACTAACATTAAATCTAGTTGAAGATATTCACAAAAATACTTGCCAGGAGTATAAAGTATTAAGGCCATAAAGAGTGGCAGTCTTGTGTTTCTTATACAGTAGTTGTAGTATGAGCAGATATGGCTTTCTGCTGTTTTTGCATTTGTAAATCTATTTTTCTTTGATAGATTATATTTGTCAGTGCTTCTAGGCTTTGAAGTGGGAGAAAAGTCGATGCAAGCTGAGCACTCGCTCACTTGAAAGTGCTCCATAAATCCACCGGCATCCATCCATTCACACCCCTGGGCTGGTGCGCATCTCTGTAAAGAGCTATTAGATGTTCCGTTGGTCAGTGAGTGTGTGTAAAAAGCTCCATGGGTGGATGCTGCCTGCTTTTAATGAGTGGGGGACCGGGGGGAATGCGAGTAGTTAACACTGAGAGATGCTGAGATCATTTAGTCCCCCGTGGCTCCTGACACTGACTTAATAGTCGCCCATTTTCAGAGATGCATCTAAACTGCCTCTGTGGAGCCCTTCTGCACTTTGTCAGGGCAGGAGTGCTATGGTATACAGATGGTCTTTTTGTGATACTTTTCCATTCTTTGCCGCTGTCGGATAATCCTGATGATAACTCTGAGAAATCAGAAAATGTATCTTTACACTATTATAACTTGAGCTTGCAAAGAATTTTTCTTTTATGCTGATCTTCAGCCACTGTGGTTCACTTTACATAGACCAGAGCTTTAAACTGAATCCAAAACATATTAATCAGCAAACCAGTGCACGTTGGCTGAATGCGTTTACAGTATGCACCAACATGTTTCCAAGTAGCTGTTCATTCTTTTCCCCCCACTGAGACTTACCTCTTTATTCATCACTCCAGCTTCCTGGGTCCCATCAGTCCTGCAGTCATTAAGACCTTCATACCGCCATCGCAGTCCGTGTCCCTCACAGCCACCCGCCAATTGTTTCCCAAAACAAAACTGCCCATGTTGTAATTACCATTCACATAAACAGGAGAGCGGTTTCATTGCTATGCCGGCAGCGGCTAGGCAAGCATGGGGCAAGTGCACAATAGCAAGGGTGTACAGGGGCTGTTTGCATAGGGAGGAGTGTGCCACCAGAGCCACCCGTTATTCACCACACGCACCAACATTAATTAATTTTCATCACCCCCTTCTCAGAGCACTATAGTGATGCTGACCCTGTGCTTCCCGGTTTGAATGGAGCCATCTCCTCATCTCTGGCTGTCAGTAGGTCAGCTGGGCTTGCATTTCAACGGAGCAGGCCCAAGAGAGTATGCTTATTGTCTTTCCTTAGCATGGTTGTGTAAGTGGTTCTGGGTGCATGTGTGGTGTGTGCACACAGGTGCTCTTACACACAGGTACATGATCATTACTGCAGTCAAAGTGTTAGTGGCTATATTTTAAAATAGTGGCCACTATGTTCTCCTGATTACAACCATTGATTCTCAATATGTTAATGTAAGGGGTTAACATATGGACACAATGCCCTATGTCCCTCTTTTCAGGCATTTATTGATGTCTGGGAAATAATATATGTAACATTTGATGAAAAATTCCAGCAGAACATTGCGTCTTGAATGTATAACCTAACACTTTACTGATTGAACCTGCTACTATCAGATGGCATGTTCAGTCTGATTTCCTGCAGGTACAACTGATCATAGGTTAATAAAATGGATGTCGTCTTAAACACAATGTGATTCAGATTAAGCCACAGGCAACAGAGACTCCCTTTGGTGTGTAAGCCTGTTGTCTGATGTTCTCTGTGCTTTTCACAGTGTTTGATGCCCCAGTTCACCTGCTGTGGCTTTGTGGAATTAAACAGGACATACACAATATTGCTTCCCATGAAGTGTATGCTTATGACAACTTTGATATTCTGTGCACTTGAATACGGCTTCCAGGGCAGGAATGATTAACTAATGGTGCCAGCACTTTTAGATTTGTAGTGTGGTAGAGAAGCACTGAAACCAGTTCAAAGCCCACACACCATTAGGAGATTAAACCACACGTCTGGCTTCTGGGATGCCCTTCTGGGACGGACAGACAGACAGACAGACAGACAGACAGACAGACAGACAGATAGATAGATAGATAGATAGATAGATAGATAGATAGATAGATAGATAGATAGATAGATAGATAGATAGATAGATAGATAGATAGATAGATAGATAGATAGATAGATAGATAGATAGATAGGCTTTAGCACTGTTGCTAATTCTTGGTTCAGTGAGCTTAAATGACATAATTGATGTACATGCATCTGATTCAATAATTGACAACAGAAGTTCAGCAACTCTGCAAGGCTAGTATAATTGAAATACCAGCTAGGTTTTTCAGCATTAATTTTCTCTGATACAGATTTATCCTTGTTTTAGTCTACAGAATTACTCAAATGTTTAAGTTTACAAAAATACCTGCTATACGCTCTCCATTGCCTTGTTTCTCTAAAAATGAGTTTCACTTCTTCAAATAGTTCTTTCTGGTGAGTTTTACCAGTTTGCTTTCATCCCAAGTTTGATTGGACGCCTTGGTGGTTTGTTCAACTCACTTTAAATGGCTTCATAATGGTAGTGTTTCCCAAAAATCTACATGGCTAGCCTACTGTAAGTATGTGGAATCTGTCATAGTTATGATTTAGTTTGTTTATTTCAATTCAATGAAAGTACATTAAATTTGCCATTACCTCAAAATAAGGCTTGGTCTAGGTTAAGGTATTCAAAGGATTACTTGTGTACAATAAAATGATTGAATAAATAAGAAGTATACCTCCTGCCTTGTCTGAGTGTATAAACAATATTTGCAGATTAGGTCCCATTACCACTTCCTCTCCTGAGGCTTGTGGCTGCTGGATGTGGTAAAGTAGCACTGTAGCCTAAAGGCACATGATGAGCAGACGATCCTCACCCTGTCATCGTCAGGCTGATGGAACTGAGGCCTGTGTGACTGACTATTCCCAGTTGAAGTGTGTGTGTATGCGTGTGTGTGCGCATGTGTGCCCCTGGCATGTCTGAGTGCTGTCACTCCCTGCTTCCCGGCAACTATTAATGCTGCCATTATCATGCTAATCTACATTGTATGATTACATAAAGTAATTTATGCACAGTTTTATTGCGTGACTGCACAGAGACAGGCTTTGCTGCTGATAAGCATGTAGTGAAGAGACTCTCCATGTCCAGGTCTCTTCATCCTGTCTCTCTTCATCCTGTCCCGTATGCAGCTCTTCATCTCTTTATCAAATGCTGCACCTACTCACTGAATTACACACCACGGTTTATCATTTAGCCGTTACATAATGGGTCATTCATTAATTTATTGCTTTATTGAGGCAGGAAATTGTTCTGTGTTTATCCTTGCGATCAGTTACTGTTATGTTCCCATTTATACATAATTCCTCTGTGACATCGTGTTTAGTTGATGCTTACAGACTCTAGTTTATAAAGAAGAATTAAACTGTGCACAAAAATTTGCTCATGTGGTGATCAAGAGATATTTCTAGGCCAAATATGATAACATTAGGATCAAAGTCAAAGACAAAAAGAAGGACTCATGTACCGCCGACCTTCTTTTTGTCTTTGCTGCTATGTCAGAAAGAGAGAAGGGCTAGGACTTGAATTTTCTTTTTCTCATTTAGTCACAGCCACTGATCTGATTGGAAATGCAGAGGGCTGTTAAATTAAAACTGTATTGCACTTATTAACATTTTAACTACTAACCCCACCCTCCTCTGATGGCACACAAGGACACGCTTGACACTGGCATGTTGCAGTGACAGTGTGCAAGCCCAGGGCCTGGGCAAGTGTCAGTGTGTGACACATTTTGTCAGGGGGGATATTTTATTGCTGAACACACTTGATGCGTTTCCTATGCAAAAGGCCTCTCTATCCCTTCCTGAACATGGCATGAAGTTCTTCGCCACATTTCCCGGCTCCACTGAAACACTAGTTGTTAATGGAATCCTATTTGTGCTTCTATTGGAGGGGCTAATGGTGTCCCTTTGAGGGGAACGCTCCAAATTAAATAGCGCAGATTCGCATCTGTCAGACAAAAACCAGGAGGCTCTTTGTAATCAATGACCCAGGCCAGGAGAGGCTCCGTGGGGGACCTCTCGTTCATGATGGCATCGAACACGAGGACACACCGGGGACAATGGAATCTCCCTCAGCATGATCTAGCCTCGTGCAGGACTATCTTCCTGTGGGGGGGGGGGCAAATGGGGTTAATGTACATTTATAAAACAGGGGCGTAAAATACTTAAGCCAGGGTCTGATTTATAATACCACAATATGACCGAACAGTAAGGGGAAATCTCTCCTTTTTTTCCTGCCATTCTGTGCAAATATTGCCGGCGGTGTTGTGTTAAAGTGTTGAACCCCATTAATTTTATCACCCCCACTATCCTCTCCCTCTTTCTCTCTCTACATCTTTGAATTTTGTTTGGGGGAGAGAAGAGAAGAGAGGAGAGAGAGGGTAGCGGCCTCCTGCTGCTGTGGAGATTTTCTCCTCGTTGTTAATTTTCCTCGCTCCATATGGCGCCACAGACTCCTTACCTGCAGGCTGTAGCAGGCTGGCGGCAGGAGGCGGGTGGAGAGGAGAGGAGCAGAGAGGAGAGGCAGGCAGGAACTCGAGCCCGAGCAAGCAGCCAACACACATCCTCAGGCCCAGGCTGTCATTTACACAGCCATGTGCATCTGTGAGGGTGTGGGTGGGATTGTGTGTGTGTGTGTGGCAACCAGACTTCCTGCCCTCCATGCAAACATACCCATCCACAAACATATCTGACACTATTCAGAAACACAGTGACACCTGTAATAGATCAATATGACAGGGGAAGAGGGCAGTGTGAAGCATTTTGTCACAGTCAGGAGCGTCTGCTGCCCATCGTCACCATTTTGCACTGGTGTAAATACATTATGCTTATAGACAGTGTGTGTGTACATGTGTAAGTGTTGTCCTGTGGCAGAACTATGGCCACTTGACGAAGAGGTGAGCAGCATTCCTTTGTTGATGTAGGAAAGAGAATGGATGGGATGGTTTCATCTTGGCTTGTCATTGATTAGAGAAGGCTCTTTAATTCCCTCTCACCCCATGGTGGGATTCATTTGCATGTTCTGGCAGGAGGTAATGGAGTTTTGTTTTACGATTCGCTCTGAAAATCCTTGAAGACATAAGACATGATCTGATGCATATGCAGCCGCCAGCGAATTGCCTTCTGATTGATTGTTCTCTTGTTCTTGTTGCCTTTTTTCTTCCTTTTTTTCTCACTGTATTTTTTTTTGGAGTAGCGTGTTCGACATGGTGTGATATGACTTTATGAATATATATGAGATGAGTTATCTGTCATGCTTTCGCTATATACATATACCAATATTGTTTAGATGGAGTCTAAACATGTCGTGCACAAATACGGAGAACTGTTTAGAAAGAGAAAGATACCTTTGTACATAAACTAGATATACAATACTTGGAGTTACAAGGCTGAGGGGAACTAGCCAAGAACTTTATTGTGTTTTTGTTCTGTTTTTGTTGTGCTTAAACTTTGTAACAGTCCTCAGTCTTGTATAAACGTAACTCGAGGTATGGTAATACACTAAAAATCCTTCAGATTATAATTAGATCATCTGTATAAGTGAAGTAGATCTAAAATTTCATTAAAACTTATTTAAACTTTTAAACGCACAGATTCCATTATTCAGTATAAATCATACTAGTCTTAGTCTTAGAGAAGCGATGTAGTAAGATGAGTGTAAATCTTGATTCGTCAGTGGATCCTGTCAGTTCAAGGGGTTAATAGATCTTGAACTTGAAATGGATAGACTGTGCATTCAAGGGGTGTTTTCCTAAAGCCATTTATTGTGTCCATATGCTAAATATTACTCTCAGGGTCCACTGGTTATGATTATTGTAATAACAAAGGTGCCTCTCAGCACACTTAAAACTTAACACATG
Organism: Tachysurus fulvidraco; assembly: GCF_022655615.1. Lineage (NCBI taxonomy): Eukaryota > Metazoa > Chordata > Actinopteri > Siluriformes > Bagridae > Tachysurus > Tachysurus fulvidraco. Next base: position 16,183,974 of record NC_062530.1, on the reverse strand, counting down.
ACTTAAAATATTTTAATCTTGTTAGAAAAGATTTACTTTAACACTTCTGACTGAGAGAATGTTCAATTTTAATCCCAGTTATGGATAGGTACTGGTCTATGACTGGACCCTATGACTAGATTCTTGTGTGTGTGATTGCCAGAGGCTGGGGTTTTCTGAAAGGGGGCCTGGAAAGTGGTGCCACTAAAAATTTGTCTGCCGTTGGGAGAGGCTGTGTTTGGGGTCACAACTGAAGCTGAGCGCCGCAGGCAGCTGGCCGGCCCATAATTCCTGTGCAGACGAGAGGAGCGCTAACCTTTGCGCTAGAGAGCCCACTCAGTCGGATTTCATTTCACCCACAGGATTGTCATTTTGATAACAACGAGGAAGAGTGTAGACAGAGACACAGGCCTCCCTTCTTTCCTGCTATCTTTCTCTCCGGGCTTATCTCCATGGAGACCAGTGCTGAAAGCCCTTGGTTTATTTTTGGCCTTAACTTTGTAAATTTGGACACCCAGAAGGTCTTTAACTTGAGGTAGTTTAACTCTGGCTCCAGATTTAAGCTGATATATGCTGTATTTTATAATTCTCCCAATTTCCATCATTACATATGCATGTGTATGTGTGTGCATATTCATAACTTTTTTCCATGCTGCTAAAACTGAATTTTCAGAAAGTTTAAATGGGCTTCTAGGCTATGACTGATGTGGAAAATGATGCGATCAGGAGGAAATACACACTTTTCCTGATTACTTCCCAACCCTATTGAGGAAGCTTAGATGATAAATATGCAAATTAACACCCATTGGGAAGCATGCCATTTGAATTTTAACATGCAAGAGTATTGTAATGTGATAAGTAATCAGATTGGTAAAATGTGCTAAATGCAACTTTGAATTCCCTGTGAGATAAATAAGCACGCAAAATGTGTGGGGGCTTTTATTGCCGCTTTTAATGACAGTTCGTATTAACTAGAACGAATGGATAATTCACCTAGAAAACACACGTTAATATCATTTTCCCATTTCCTCCTGCCTGCGCTTGGCAATTATAGTTATTTTTGCAATGCAGGACAAATTCATTATCCATGTCGACTGATAATTCATTCTCTAGCAGCCGAATGGATGTTGTGTCAGGTGGGGGGTCTCTAGGTATTAACAGAGAGAGGGGAAATAGCGAAGCCTTATTTAATTGAGAGGACAAATCAATAATGGCATTGTGGCTTTGTCACAAATATCCTGCAAAATGAGCAGATAATGACATGCAGGATAACTGGAAGGAGGGAGAAATTGCCGGAAGTCTCACTGTGTGTTGTGAGCATAGAAGCATAGACCAAATACAGTTAGAGGGAAAAGTTCTAAAAGTTCACAGACGTTGCGTCTGAATTGAAGATTCACACTTTCCATCCAGGAGATCTGCAATCCAGTCAACTATTTATTAGACTTTGGTTTGTTTGTTTGTTTGTTTGTTTGTTTGTTTGTTTGTTTGTTTGTTTTGCTGGACCTGTGGCTAGAGAGAAGTCCACCTACATTTTCCCACAATGCTGCTGCAAAATATCTTGCATAAATATAGTCTAATGAAAACAAGGAAGACCTTTTTTTAATTCAATAAAAGAATATCATTCCCACAGTGAAGCATGATGGGGTAGTTTCATTCTACTTATTTTGTTCATATGGGACTGGGGCTTTGGTCATCATAGAGGGAATCATAGATCATTCCAAATACCAATCTATTTTGGCACAAATCCTGCAGCATCTTAAGCACAATAACAAACCACAGCATAATTCCATGAAAGGGTTTCAAAAAGAAGAAGTTTAACATTTTAGAATGGCCCAGTCAAAGCCTGATTCCAATAGATCTTACTGTAAAACTATTGTATATCTTGAAGAGGGCTGTGTCCAGGACATTCCCTATCAGTTTGATAGATCTGGAGCATTTTGCAAGGAAGAGTGATATAAAATTGCCAAAATTGTGAGGCACTACGTTTGTAGATTTTTACCCAATTGCAGACTGCTGTTTCACAAGCTTAGCGTGTTTTAACCATGTATTAGTTATGGAGTGTGCACACTTTAACATCTTCTTAAATATTTCTATTTCTATTTGTTGGCTGTGATAGATCTGTTATGATTTATCTTGGTTTCATTTTGTAAATCGCAAATTACATGTTAAAGGAACAGGGTTTTTATATCCACCCTACATGTTACTACACACACTGACACCAATTCAGCATGTCTGTTTAAGGCCTCTAGCTTTGCTCAGCATAAGATTGCAAGACCTTTAGCTGTAGTATTGTGTGAAATATTACTGTTATAAAACAGTAATGTGTGAATAAATGATAGCTAAAGATGATCATATTCTGAAAGGTAACCATCAGGAACTTTTGAGGTAGAAGTTTTAAAGTATATTTAATATAAGGACATGTGGTTAGAACTTCCAGCTATGTGTTATATACTGTACAGTATATGGTTAAAAACTCTGCTGAGCAATAATGTCTTAGAGGAATAAAACTATTACAATAATGTCAAAAAAGATTTTCCTTTGGTACACACAAAAAAAGAAAAATCCATATTAACATTTCTTGCTGCTTGTTTGTGTACAATGTAAACGCGTTTATTTTTTGTAAAGAACAGTGAGTTTCTAAGAATGTGCACAATTATTTTAGTCACAAATGAAATAACTATAATTCTGTTGTGATCTAAGCGTAGGTAATGACAGTCGTGCTAATATTAGCTGTCCTCAGGATGGAGGCTGCTACTGCTGTCTAGCAGATATATCATTTTACTGAATGGTTCATTTAGCAGACTAAAGTGCATCTTTGTTTGAATTTTGGTTTCTGCTGATAAACTGTTATGTTGCCTTGACGAACTACATGTATTGTACAGGATAACTGAAAGTGCCCGACAAAATGTAGCCTAATAGTTTTCTCATCTCAGTATATGAAATATAGCAATGTGCCGTATTGCTTTAGAAAGATAGGTAGAGATACTGACCAACCAAACTCCACCAGTTAACACCATTATTCTGTTTCTGACAAAATAATGTCGTTTTCCAAGCGAATATATGAATAATCCATAATAATAACCTAGCCTGACAATATACTTACTTCCCATTATGTTCTTCTTTTCCCATCTGCTTGCAACGAGGTGAGTAAGATGATTTGTCCTTCTTGTCTTCTTTCTTTGTTAAGTAAAAAAAATAAAAATTATCATCAAACATTTATGTTGGAAATGCAGTTTTAAGAAATAAAATCGGTGTTATGGCAGGTGTGAATACAGGCAAAGCTGTTTTTACACTTTTTTCCTGATTTGCTTGTATAGTAAATAAATGGGCCAAAATGAATTAGTAAATATTGCATTAAGTAACAAACTTTTCTGGAGAAGGTTATCACACTGGTTAAAAAATCGCACATAGAAAATGTGAGGCGAACGTTAACACTCGAATAGTGGTAAGTACAAATATTCCCAAAAAACATTTTGACGTTATTATGACACACTACTGCATAACAGCCATTACAATCTGGAATGAAATGTTTTTAATCGTTGTTTTTGTGACTGATTTGTGAGCCCTGTTGTAATGAAATTCTAATAGTATTTGTTAATTTCTTTTGACAGAACAAATCCAAATTAGGGATGTGGCAAGAGAATGACTTTGTGTGGGTTTGTGTATATGTTGTGTAATTTATATCAATTCCTCTATATTTTGTATTTAAAATATTTTGCTGCTTCTTAGTTCTATTTTTTCATGCCTGATGAAAAATGTCTTGTATTGTATGTTACATTGCCAAACAGCACCATTCCGTCAGAGTATGCAAATTTTTGTTTGTTTGGGAATTAAGAAGAGCTTTTAAATTGGATAAAATGCGATGTTTCCATGGACTTTATCATTTTGCATTGTGTCGATAATGAGAGGTTTCTCATCAATCACGGAATCTCTGAAGTAAATGGATGAAGCTAAATCATAGTTTAAAGCACAGTATAAAACCTACACTTTGGCAAGCATCCAAATATGTTAATTCCTCTATATGGTTTTAGACTCAACATCAGTTTAAATGGGATTTTAATTGAAAACAAGATTATTGCATGGAGCTTCTCTGGAGAAGAGCGTTCTGGGAAAAGTAGTTATTTCCTCTGTAAAGAAAAGTCACAGCTCTGCGTACAAAATCAGAAAAACAACATTTGCAAAATGGATGGAGCATACGTGTTCTTCCAACCTCGCAACTCTGCCTGGCCCTAAAACCTAGTGAAAGCGCACGCTTCTCCACATTCCCTTTCCAAATCAAGGCGCGGTCTATTAACAGTGGTGTATTTTCATTATGGAAATGGTGTTAACACATGCCCACAGATTGCCACCAGCCATGCTGTAATTTCCTCCCAGTGATCATAATGTGTCCGAATGAGTCGTTTTGATTATGACATGCTAATTACATATTCGCCGTTTCCTCTCTTGCGCTTTATTCTGCTTTTCTGACTCACTCCATCCAGGGATCTTTAATGGTAATCTTTTATGAGTTGGAAGGAAAGGCGGAGAGGAAAGGGGGGAGAAAAAGAAAATATCACGGCTCCCTGTGTTCCTGACGGCACTGTGAGGCCCACGCTTCAGTGGTTCCCTTTAAATTTCCCAAATTGCATTTCACAATGAAGAAATACCCAAGCCCTTAACTGCCTGTATTAGATTAGACACCATTAGATGTAATAGAACATTTCTACCCCTGTGATATTTTCATAAGAGTTTGATGCGTTTGATTAATCTGGGCACATTTTATTGCATTAATGTTTTTTTTCCCTCACCGCACCACTGTAAAGACATCGTATGTAGGCTAATGCTGTTTTCTTCCCCCTCTCCTCTCTCTCTTTTCATGTCCCCCCCCCTTCTCTCTCTCCTTGTAGCCTGTTCAAGTCTGTGCAGTTATTGCAATGCATTGTTGATGAGGTGAGTCGCCGTCTTATGTGCTGTAGCTCCTAAAGTCATTGGTAATGGAGTGGAAAGCTTATATTTTGTTTCCTAATGAAGCACGGTGGAGGCACAGGCTGCTGCTGCCGCTCAGGCTTGCTCTGTAATACCAGACTGCTATGGTCCTTGCTCACAGCCTGGTCCAAGAACACCAGACAGGACAGCACGAGGGTGGGTATGGATGGGTAAAGTTGGCCATGCTAGCTCAGGCCTTTTAGGCAGCATATTGTCTACAGATTGACAGATTAACCCTAAGTAGGTGAGGTCTATTTACGTTGATAGTGTAACTCATATTAAAATTCTGGCTGGATTTAGAAACAGATATTTGGCACAGGTCATTTTTATACAAATGCAGAAAAGGATGTCTAATATAAAAGCCTGTATCTTAAGTCAGGCAGCGAAATGGGGAAGGAGAAGGAGACTTGGAATCTGAACATTATTAGCAAATGTCTTGGGTGTCTGAGAAAAGAGTTATTCTGAGCCTAGGTTCCAGAGCAAGGTCATTTTTAAAACAACTCTTCTGACACTAAGTAGGTCACCTCTCTCTCTCTCTCTCTCTCTCTCTCTCTCTCTCTCTCTCTCTCTCTCTCTCTCTCTCTCTCTCTCTCTCTCTGTGCCTTTTACTTTCACCCAAACTATCTGCCTACCACAGCTGATAATTAAACACACTCAATTATCACAAATTTAATGGGATCTCAGAGCCAGTGTTGTATTTAAAAGGTAATGAATAATATTTTAATTGCTTACAGTCAGTAAGTGTGTGAGCCAAGTGTGGCTCTGTGTCTCCACGTGTAATTACTAAGCCAAGCTAATATGATCTGATAAAGTGTGCATGATCACTGTTACTGTAATCCTGAAATGCTCCATCTTTCAGTTTTCCTGATTGGCTATTTTTTTTTTTAAGAAACATAAAACATTGTGTTGTGTGTATATGTGTGTGTTTGAGGTTTAAGTGCAGGGTTAACACACACTGCCATGACTAAAAGTGTCCTTTCCCTTTTGGAGGTGTGTAATTAATAATTAAGCAGCTGCAGTTGTAATGGCTTAACCTCACTGAACTTTTCATTACTCACACGACAGAAGCATCATTCAAACTCCACCTCTTTCCTGCCTACCCCTCTCCACTCTCTCCCCCCACTGGCTAGAGAACACCCATTTCAGCATCTATATTCAGCTGACCAGGGCTTTAATAGGGGCCTGGACTGAATTAAAACTCTCAGTCCCATAGAGAGCAGAAAGCCACTAAATCCCACTGAATGCCTTTCTTCAATAATCCTGTTCAGACTTTATTCCCTTGCCTTGGAATGAAACGAATGAGTGTAAGAGAGAAATGTGGAAAAGAAAGAAGTTGCCAAGAGCTGAACTGTTTATATTATAGAAGAAATAAGTAAAGAAAATGTGCACACTTGATTGTTATTGTTATTATTCTTTTTCTACTCCTTTGTGGATCATCAGCTCACTCTGTAACACCTTCTGACCCAGTGTCAATAGGCATAAACAGCATTAAAAGTGTATTTAATTTTCTCCCCTGTAATTACTGATCAGTCTCTTCTCTGTTCTACCTCTAATTGGGACATAATCATTACATGTATAGTTACCAGTCACTCTGTGTGACTGTAGTGTGATGGTCTGTCTTCACTATTTGGGAAAGATTAGCCTCACTGGCCTTGAACAGAGCTTCTCACTCTCTTCCACTCTCTCTCTCTCTCTCTCTCTCTCTCTCTCTCTCTCTCTCTCTCTCTCTCTCTCTCTCTCTCTCTCAAACACACACACACTTTTCTACATCAGAGGCTGCTGCCATTATGAATACATGCATGTCTGCTAGCCAGATTGCCTGGCTCTGTGTAGATGAAAGCTCACGCTAGGCTGACTAGCCTGCGGTGCTGCACTTACAAAGGAGGGGGTTCAGATTCTTGGTAATGATACATTGCTCATCTGAATGGCCACTGCCTTACCCTCGTCAAAAAAAAAACGAAGAGTCTGATTACAACAAGTCACTCCTGAGTTAATTTAAATGGCCCAGTGCATTATGGCAGGTAGCAGCAATGAAGGCAAAGCAGCCAAAGGCTCTTTCTCTAAGTCTCAATTAGATTGTACGTGAGGCTTGATCGCTTGCACTTTTTGCCCTTGTTTTTTTTTTCCTTTACAGAATTGCTTGCACATTGTAGTAGTAGTTGTTGTTGTGAGAGCAGCTCCCAGGCTGTTTTTGTACGAAACACCAATGTGATTGCTGTCACGGCCGACTTCTTTCCTTATTTTGCTACAACATATTGAACTGTGTTTTAGGGCACCTAACGTCATACGACTCAGTCACCTGGATTAAAGAAATTGGTACAATTTATCAGCATGTGGCTCTACCCCTGCACTATTAGCATGCAGCACTCATTATGTCCAAATCTCGTTCTACAGATCATCCACAAAACAAATCTTGTTGCATGTACTGGTTTGGAATTATAATTGGTTACTGTAGTTATTATATGGTTTTAGTTAAAAGGATAAGAAGAGTAAACTCACACTGCTCCATACACACATTACCTGCCACTTTAATATGAACACCTTCATTCAACATACATTCATGCAGATCTAATCTAATCAGCAAATCATGTGGCAGGAGAGCATTGTATGAAAGCATGCAGATACATCTCAAGAACTTCAGTCATTCATGTCAAACAACAGAATAGAGAAAAATGGCTGTTGGTGTCAGACAGGATGGTTTGAAGATTTCAGAAACTGCTGAACTCATTGGAACTTTTTGTCCTTTGTTGCTTTCTTGGCCAGGTGACTCTTGGAAAAATTATATTTAATCTCAGTCATTTTTCATACTTGTTAAATAAAGGTTACTACAACTACTACTAGTAGCTAAGTTAGCTGGTTAAACACCAAGCAGCAAATGCTTTCACAAACATGCTATAAGCTGTTTCACCTAAAATAGCTTTCTTTTCTCTTTTTCTGGCATTTTATAGTAATTAAATTTATCATCGATTTATCATTTCCTTGTCAACTTTCACCTCATCTAGGCCAATTGTTCTTAATTACACAAAGCATGAACAGTGATTAAATAATTTTTGTTTCAAAATATTAAAGTATTTCTTTAATATTGTATGATTTTGTCATTTTGGTTAAATTTTTTTCCAATTAGTAATCTAATCGTATTATTAATACAATGGTTTAGCCAGAGCAAGGACTTCTTGAATCTTGTGGCCTCCCAATGGGTTGTGGGCCACTATAATTAGCATCATGCCATCACCACTCCATTAGTGGACTTGTTATGTGGTGTAATAGTGAACCAGTATCTAGTAAATCATCTTTAAATACAGGTACATGTTTCATAGTCTGATTTGTACATCTGCTTCTCTGTTTCCTTGACTGATCTCAATGTATATATGCCCTCTGTTGTATAAAGACAACAAGAGGTTCAAGCTGCGAAAGCTATGCATCATCTATGTATCAATGTTTTTACAACTTAAAGTATCGTAACAATGAGTCCTTTATGAAATTCAAGCTCAGATACCTTTTTCATCTATTTCATTGAGGACATAATTGAAAACAGCATTAAAATATTTTGTGACCGTTGAAGAGATTTTTAACATTACCATGAATACATTTTAGTTATTTATTTATTGATTTATTTGCCTTTTACAATATACAGGCCTCTCATGCTACAGTAACCCCTAAAGTCAACTGGTGCAGGAGTGAAGTGCTGGTAGCTTTACTCTTTTCTATTCTTCTGTAGACTTAAGAATACTAATGAGACTTGTATAGCATGATGATATTAATGTCCTGCTGCACTAATGTGCTGCGGAGGGAGTGCTAATATAAACAAAATCACTCTTACAGGAGCCCTTACTTCAGGGTGATAGGACAACACCGGAGGAATGAATGTTTGCAGTGTCATTAGTCTGAATCCTATCATGTTAATGGAGCTTTTGTGCTCTCATCACCTGGTGAATGTGTGTGCTGCAGATGCTGTTTACAGACTGCTGGCCGTATTTACACAAACTGGTAGCCTTAAGCAAGCCTTTGGCCTGCTCACTGGAGAACCAGCGCCCTTCTTTTCCACAGCTATTATTAGTGTAACCCTCACATGCATAATTCATCAACATGCAAACAGGAAAAATACTTAGCCCTAAATTCTCATACACTCTCCATTTTACAATATTGGCTGTTGTGTTCATACAAAATATGGGTCATACACAAACATATGCATACAGTATACAACATTAGATCAATATGTAGTGACACATATTTCAGTCTGTATTGGTGTTTTGAATTGAACTTTGTACTGGACACTGATTGACCAGACCAAATCACTTTTTTCATTTCTTTGTGTATATCTGTCTGCAAGCACAGAATCTAAGTGAGAAGTTGAAGTTTGATTTTGCTGTTTGATGGAGTTGCTAACAGACATGTAACACACTTTCTCACTTCTTTTTTGTGGCCTGATGGAAATGTCTGGTTTTGTTCACACACACTCATGCACCTCATGCACACACACACACACACACACACACACGCACGCACGCACGCACGCACGCACGCACGCACGCACGCACGCACGCACGCACACACACACACACACACACACACACACACACAGCTGCATCTATGTGCACATGGGACCTATGAGACACATCTCAGTACCCTGGACAGCAACCCTATTAAACCTAAGAATGCCAAAAATGTGTGGCAGCCTGGGAAATCCATTCACATGTTCAAATTTTTACTGTATATATTTCTAAAAATGACAGACTATCCAGAACTGTAATATGTTTTTCTTTCTTTTACAAACATGTGAAGAAAATAATAAATAATAATAATAAAGGCTTCTGTGCCCCATTCTATTCTAAAAAAAAAAAAAAAAAAAAAAGCAAATGCAATAAAATAAAATATAATACTGTAGATTCGAAACACTTTTATTAGAATTATACTTTACCAAGAATTATAAGTTTAAGAGAAATGTGTAATCACTTTCATCATCAGCATGATCCACTTCCATGTCTCTTATCACCTGGGCTAAATCACTCATGGTGTTCAAGCTGTTCGCTCTTACATCAGAGATGAAATAAACGCTGATTAATTCAGTGAGTTCTGCTCTGTTGGATTGATAGCCACTGTTTAAAACTGTCCATTGTCATCAATCCAGAGTGTGCAAATGGTCCTTTTTCTGTTTTGTTGATAATTTGATGGCATCAAAGCACAGTTTAACAGCTGCTATCTGATTACAAACTTATTTGATTAGACTTCTGTCAGTTTCACTACAGCACAACTGACCAAAAATATGAGCAGATTTGTGATCTTTACAAAATGATGTTTATTTTAACATTTATGGTGTTTGGCTGATGTCCTGATCCAGAATGACATACAAATGTGAAAGTGTATAAGTCTATATTGAGATGCTACAACAATACTTATTCACAGACTAAAAAATCTAATTTCTTATCCCTTTCCCAGAATCCTACATCATCTAACAGGGTTTTCCTGACAGCCACACATGTTCAAACACTTGTGAATCTTGAGTGTTAATCTGTGCTCTGCGCATTTTGGGGTTGAAAAAAGGGATAGAAAATAGATTGTGTGCAAAATATTTGTACACACACACACTTGCTAAACACTGCTACTTCATTCTTCACTGTTGTGCAATAACAAAGCAAATTTAAACAGCTTATCAAACAAAGCTTATAACTCTTTTTTTCTGTTCATTTTCTGAACAGGCTTACGGTTCCTTCTCCTGCGGGGCAAACCGTCAAGTAGGAAGAGACGAGGTCATGACCAGGATTCTTGGTCAGGATGGCTGATGGCATCACCTCACCCAAATGCTTCGCTCTGCATACATATCACCCCTCTGGTGCACATCCATCTGTATGGAAATGCAGCAGCCTCCACAGCTGGAATCCCACAAAAGCTCTGTCCTTTACTAATAGTTATTATCTTAGCGGACTGCTCCTCCGATAGACCCTGCAAAACAAGCACTTCGCATCTTTATGGTAATGCCCCGCTATAGTATGGAAAATGCCCCAGGCGAAGCATGAGCCCAGACGCTGGTTTTCATTACTATAATTCCCATTATCACTGGCTGATGCTCATCCGGTGATTGGCAGTATTGGCTGACATGCTGAGCTGATGGAGCCTTCTTTTCAATGTTATTCTCTTGCTTCATTCTATGACCTTCATTGTACTGATCTGAATAAACGTAAGGAGTCTCTGTCTTAAGCTAAAATTTATGTTCTTGTAGTTTTGGGCTTTAGAAATAAGTGTTATTTATGAAGGACATTTCGGTGATGTTTGGATATATTTAACTACATTTTGAGCTGAACTGTACACTGAGGCTTTATGTTAGCTTTTAATGTACAGAACAAATATCTTTTTATTAATTTTGTTTCAGAATTAGGTAACATTATAGTATAAAGAATTTAGATCCTGATATAGAGAGAGTAGAATGGTTAAAGACACTCTACGTGTGTGTGTACGTGTGTGTGAGTGTGTGTGTAGGTGTGTAATTGTTGCTGCAGAATGATTGACAGCTGTGGTTGTATTCGGCAGGCCTCCTCCTTCTTCAGCCTGCCCTCACTGTCACACTGCCTTTTAGCACTTTTGTTCCCAGCTTGCCTCATGAGAGCAGAAGCCTACAGTGGCAGATGAGCCCCTGCCTGTGACAAAAGGGTCCCTGTGCCCTCCATAATCAAACGCAGCAACAGCACCCCCTCTCATTTCGCACTTCTCTCTTACTCTGATGACATTAGAACACACACTTCCACCAACCTTTTTACGATGGTAACCTTCATTCCTGCTCTTCTGTCTCATATGCGCACACGCATTGAGTAGAAATGTGTGCTTTGCAGTGTAAGTGGTGTGTGTGTCTCTCTGTGTGTAAGACCCAGGGGCAGGCTTTTAGGAGGCAGATAAACGTCAGGCCAGGAGAGAAGTGATGTCTTGTTTACACATTAGCAGGTTGGAGAATCTCCTGCTTTAACTCAGCACACTTGTTCTTCACAGCCCTCAAGAGGACCTGCTAATATCCCTGGTACCTCTGCTTCCTTCAAGCTTTACGCACACACACACACATACACTCAAGTGTCCTGTGTGTAAAGAGCTCTGTTTGAGACTTCCATCTGGTTAGATGAAGTTCTCGAGCCCTTAGTCTCTCATCTGACTTTGAGTGAGCATGTGCTATCAGAAGAACTGACTACTGTGCCATGACACCATTATTTAAAAAGAGACATCATTCCCAAAATGATAGATCCAGTGCTGTAGACCTTAAATTGCCCACCGCCAGCAGACAGAGTGGTCAGAGTTTTACTTTCTTGGGAATAAGACTATTAGTATGTAAATCTGTAAAGTCCTTATTATTACACTGACCTTCTTAGCAACCATGCTCATTCTGCCAATCACTTCTGTCTCGATTCTCCCCTCTGTTACATTCACTTGTGCTGCACCTATGGTAGAATTTAACAGAATTTCACCAAATTCAGTACATACACTATGATTAAATTTATTTTCCCATAGCTTTAGAACCAAAAACAGTAAGATACCATCAACAAGGGCATAATAAAAGTGAATAGTATAAAATCCAGGACTAGGTTTAGACGACTAGATTATATTAAAAGAAGTGGTGAGAAAAAAGGTACTGGAGGTAATGACCTCATGGCAGACCAAACAGGTCATTAAACGGTTGTACAAGGTCTACGGGTGGATGTTTAAGTAATGTGTTTCTCTCAGCATTGGTTCCAGACTAGATTTTGGAGGGACAGGAAAACACTGATAACAATATAGCTTTAAACTAAATGAAGTAATGAAGTAAACTAATGAATTTTAAGCTGTTATAAGCGGTTCAGAATAGACAACATACAGACTGTCCATTGTTCAGCTGAGTTTTATTCAATATGTGCACACAGAAGCACTAATGTCATTAACCATCTTTTTACACGTTTTCACAAAATTTCCATAACAAAAAACCAGAAGCTAGCCTAAAAAAGTCAAACATTTAGAAAAGGAAGTCAAGTATTTCCTCTTTTTCTAAGCCTTTGCATAGGAAACAAGGTCACCGTGAAGCAAACATTTTTCTGATGTACAGACATTATTCACTCCCTAATAATTCCCATTCATTCTCCTAAACTTACATTCTGCATTTAGGTTCATCAATAGAAATAGCTCTATACATGTAGTCACTCTATACATGTATTCTGTAGTCAGTCTGGCTGTACTTACATTTTGGCTTTGGTTACTGAAATGTATCAGATTTTATTCTGAAAGTTTGCTGTAAATCACAACCAATTTGGCTTAAAAACATGAACCTGGCAACATTGTTATAAACTGTATTGTCCACTGCTCCTCATCCACTCAAAGAATATTTTTGATGTGAGTATGGGGCAGAGTGATTCCTTTCCCAATGAGCTTCTATTAGCACTTGTTACAGTCCCCATTTCTGACCACTAGGTGCAATAATAATTCTACAAGGATAAATGGGTATGCTGGTCCATGGCTGCTCATGGCTGGTGACTACAAAGTAGGTGATTAGTATTTCAGCAGATTGTTAAAATGTATGCAGTGAGAAAGAAGACTTTATGAAGATTAACATGGCTGCAATAAATAGTGGCTTCTGACCCAAGCCAAAGCTGCGCTCTCTCTCACACTCTCTCTCTCTCTCTCTCTCTCTCTCTCTCTCTCTCTCTCTCTCTCTCTCTCTCTCTCTCTCTCTCTCTCTATCTCTCTTGCTCTCACTCTGTCTCTCTCTAGCTGTCATAAATACACACACACTGCAACTTCTTAACATCATCTAATGAGGTGATGACCAACCACTTGTTATAATTGCTTCAGTCTACTTTTAATTTTCAAGCTTATTAATCATATGTAGAGTTATTTAAAAATGCATAAATTAATCTTGAATTAAAAAGCTGATCAAAGCCTCAAAACAATTAAAGTGTAAGGTGAGATTTCCCCAGGGCTGCCAGTTTTATTTTAATGGAGTGTTCAGGTGATTATCACACTTTAATATGCAGCCTGTGATTAATGTAGGGGCACTAAATGGATTTTTTTTTCCCTCTTTCTTGCAAAAGGTTAGCATGAGCTACACAATGACCTCCCAACTTTAGGACTGAATAGCTTTTCTCCACCCAATTCAAGCATCAGGTGCTGTTCAAAACTGTCCTCGGCACTAGTGTTATGAATTGAGACTGGCTTGATTTTCATAATGTTAATGTCTGAGTTTAATTCTTATTAGCACCATTAACATTTTTGGCTAATTGGAAAATTTTAATTTACATTCAAAAGTCCTCCCTTATGGCTTGGCCTTCAATAGAACTCACTGTGAACTGGTTTAAAAAGGCAACCTATGTACACTTGTCAGTAGGTGTGACTACCTTTGTACACTTATCAGTAGGTGTGACTACCTTTGTACACTTATCAGTAGGTGTGACTACCTTTGTACACTTATCAGTAGGTGTGATTACCTTTGTGCACTTGTCAGTAGGTGTGATTACCTTTGTACACTTGTCAGTAGGTGTGACTACCTTTGTACACTTGTCAGTAGGTGTGACTACCTTTGTACACTTGTCAGTAGGTGTGACTACCTTTGTACACTTATCAGTAGGTGTGATTACCTTTGTACACTTGTCAGTAGGTGTGACTACCTTTGTACACTTGTCAGTAGGTGTGACTACCTTTGTACACTTATCAGTAGGTGTGATTACCTTTGTACACTTGTCAGTAGGTGTGACTACTTTTGTACACTTGTCAGTAGGTGTGACTACCTTTGTACACTTGTCAGTAGGTGTGACTACCTTTGTACACTTATCAGTAGGTGTGACTACCTTTGTACACTTGTCATAACTACCTAATAATTTGCATATGAATTTATGCTAAAGATATGTAAATCCATTTAAAATGTTAATAATGATTCTTAAAATATTTCCATCATTTAGGGCAGAAATAAAAAGCACAAAAAGATTACTATTCGCCAAAATAAATTATATAATTGTATAATTAACCAAATCTTTTAAGCAAAAGAGCTATTGCCTATTAGTGCATCTGCCACAGACAGCTCCATTAGACCAACAGCTTCATGAACCCTTGTCAGGAGAACCAAGAATCTCTGCTATGTGACTTAACTGACTTGATGTGTAGAATTAGCTTCACTGCCACTCACAAAACCAGGCAAGGCTCTTGAGTGACTCTCCTCTAACACATTTTTAAACAATTTGGCGTTCCTCCAAACCATAGCTGCAGATAGATTTCGGCTCCGGCGTTGTGTAGTTAAAGCCACAGCCATCATGCCTTTATTCCTATTGACTGTTACGTTTTGAGTTTGATGAAAGTGTCTGCAGTTTGTTGAAAATCTTATATTTAAAAGCAATTTTAACTTTTTTTAATTGTGAGATTAATAATTATCAGCAGTTTGTGTTTATAGGTTTGTTTTGAATGTGTTTCTAAGTTTGTTATTTATGGGAACCGTTTTTTTTTTATTTTATTAATTTAATTAATAATATGTTAAGCTCATTTTGTTTAACTGATTTGTGTAGTTCAGCTCCTACTTAAGCCATGGATGAGGATGAGAAATTGTGTGGTTAAAATTTACATTTTGTTTGGAAAGCAACAAACAAAAATTGTACAAACTATTGCAAAGGATTTGGTAGATCCTTTCTTATCAAATCATGTATGGGAGTATGGGACTGTTGTGTACTGTATATATAGTTTGTCCATTTTTGTCTATTAATTCGTTGTACTATTTTGGAGTCATGGTGAGTTGCGTCATGGGTAGCGCATCTGATTGGCTGATTTGTATCTCCACTTACAGTCACATTTCCCCACAGAGCTTGTAGATCTCTGGCTGTCTCCTTTGACCAGTGTGAACAGGGTTAGTGCACAAGGGCATGCCCGAGAGCAGCCCAACGAGTTAGGCTATTACCAGCACATCTTCATCTGTCAATGTACAGTAATTAAATTGTCGCCACGCTGCTTCTTTTCGAACAATCTTTCCTTAATAAAGGGTCTAATCGAAACGCTATTTTCAAGTGAAACAAAAGAACCTACGAGATGCGGATCCAGCGACGAGCGGGTAAATCAATAAGCAAGCGCTTGTTGGGCCGCTAGAAAGAAATGTATTGGGTTCACGGTGTTATGGTCTTGTCATGACAATTTGTTTCCTACAACTGCGTTAGTTAAAGCCTTTCTGTTTAAGGCCTGTTGGCGCTCATAACTCCAATCTATCCCTGATACTTCTGTAATGTTTCACATTAGACTTTTATTTACACGACTGTATTTATCGGTTGTGTTAAACGAATTTATTTATGATTTGTTTTATTCCTCATTTTTTGCAGCTCAGACGGAGCGAGTGTAGAAACAGCAAGCTTAAATACTTAAAGAAATAATAATAATAATAATAATAATAATAATAATAATAATAATAATTTTTATTAGTATTATTATTATAAAAATAATAATACTTTTACTACTACTACTACTACTACTACTACTACTACTACTACTACTACTACTAATAATAATAATAATAATAATAATAATAATAATAATAATGTATTTTATTATTATTATTATTATTATTATTATTATTATTATTATTATTATTATTATTATAATGTATTAAACCAGTGCGTTAATATTCGCCTGTAATTTACCAGACGGAACTACAGACAAACCTGTTGTAAATTAATCAAAACTTTCTGACCAATCACATTCGACAATTCAGCAGCGCATTGTCATAAATGTACCCAAATAAACCCAAAGTTAACACGTCTGTTTGTTTTTAGACCTTTTATTAACACTATTTTAAATATACACATTTCTTACCCAGAGATTTCGTCCTTTTGTAAATAACATAATAATAATAATAATAATAATAATAATAATAATAATAATAATAATAATAATAATAATAATAATAATAATAATAATAATAATAATGTTGTTGTTGTTGTTATATTCCATTAAATGAACCTATGTTCATGTAATACCGGTCAGTACAGTGAACCACTCCGTTATATTGTAACATCAGGCTATTTTACTGCGGTGTCCATCAGCAGGACTCATTAATGCCTCCAACTGAGAGATCACAGTCACCCAGATCTCAGCAGCCACTGGGATGGAGGTGTCTTCAACAACTTTTTATTACATGTGGTACCCACGTATACAGGGTATAGACACAGACACTAGTATATTTAGCAAATTCTAAAATGTACAACAACAACAACAACAACAATAAGAAGAAGAAGAAGAAGAAGAAGAAGAAGAAGAAGAAGAAGAAGAAGAAGAAGAAGAAGAAGAAGAAGAAGAAGAAGAAGAAGAAGAAGAAGAAGCTAAAAAAACAAAAAACACGAAAGTAACGTAGCTATAATGGCTGAAGAGGTCTGAAAGTTACTAAGACGTTTCCTTAAAAATAATTTAAAGAAAACAGGTCTTAAGTTGATCTTTACCACATTATTGACTATTTTGGTGTACAGTTTAAATCTGAAAAATGTAAATGTAGCATAATAATCTATTAACTCTTTAATGCAATTAGAGGAAACATTACTTTGTCAACTCATTTAACCGTCATTGGTTAAACATTTATTCCAATAAACACCGCCAAATTGCTGCTGCACCTTTTTGTAAGTTTTATTCATTTTATTTATGCCACGCTTTGTCAAATTAACCCCAAACCACAAAGGCATTTTTAACAATAATCTGCACTTTGAAATACAGCGTCAGTCTGATCTGGATCTGTGGGTCGTGCCCCTTGTTTTAGGGCTTGTGATCCTGCACGCAATGCGTCTTGACGTGTGTGTAACAAAAAGACGAGATCATTGTGGCATTCGACTTACTGCTGAAAAATTTAAAAGAAGTGAATAATTACAGTCCAAGATGGTAATTACTGTCGGCGCATAAGAAAGTCTCTTGTTTGTGAAAGTCAATAGCGTGACACCAGGTCGGATTTCTCCCTCTGCCATCATCAATATTGCAGAAAGCCATAAAGAAAGAGACGCAGCAAAAAGAAACTTATTTACTTTTACCAAAGGTGATTTTAAACACTGAACTCTCAACACAGGTCATTTATTCTTCTCTCTACATGCCCGATTCTTCTTTACTACTAACAAAGGTAATTATTTTATTCTTTAAATCGTTTCTGTGCTAAAGCTCACGTATTAAAATGAATTCAAGCCTCATAACGTCTACATGTATAGCTGAAAGTTTGCTTATGTCCTGGGAAAAGGACCATATGTGTATAAATGAGAGAAAGAGAAAGAGAAAGAGAGCCCCCACACCACACCGTTCCAAATCGCTTCTGGAGACACTCACCTTTTCCCGAGTCCTGCGGCGCACATCATTTCAATAACAATGTTTTATTCTTAAACGAATGCAGATGGAAAGGCTCAAGGCGATGGTGTCATTCTTTTTCTTTTTTTTAGCCTAACTCATTTATCATTTGTTCGCATTTAATTGAAACAGTAGATATTCTATTGATTAACGACGCATGGCAAAGACAAATTACGATTATGAAAACGTTTTTAAAAAGCTGCCTTTGACTATTTATTTATTTATTTATTTATTTATTTATTTATTTATTTATTTGCTACTTTAATATTTAGACTGGTCTGTGAGCTCTTTGGGAACTTTAGATCACAGTGAGCAATAGTATAACACCGACCACTGATATCCCTGAGCTGGGCTTTGTAGTGAGGCACTGCGCATTGATCGCGCTATAAATACTTATAAATAATGAATACGCCTGTAATAACTATACCACTTCACTACTGAGTTAAATCATATATTTTACACTTAGGCATTTGCTGATGTTATTTGTCGAGTAACCAGACATTTAAAAATGAAACTATAGTCTGCTGAAATAAGAAAGCAAATCAAGAATAAAATAGGATTTTATTTATGTCTGTTAAAAGCAATTATCTGTTGATCAACACTTTTTGGCAGAAATGCGTTTCTGATTTAAAGCTAAACTTTAGACTTTAAAAAGCAATGTAAAGTAGAGAGAGCAAGAGTGTGTGTGTGTGTGTGTGTGTGTGTGTGTGTGTGTGTGTGTGTGTGTGTGTGTGTGTGTGTGTGTGTGTGTGTGCGCGCGCGTGTGTGTGTGTGTGTGTGTGTGTGTGTGTGTGTGTGTGTGTGTGTGTGTGTGTGTGTGTGTGTGTGTGTTTGAGAGAGAGAGAGAGAGAGAGAGAGAGAGAGAGAGAGAGAGAGAGAGAAAGAGAGAGTGTGTGTGTGTGTGCGTGTGCGTGTTTGTGTGTGTGTTTGAGAGAGAGACAGAGAGAGAGAGAGAGAGAGAGAGAGACAGAGAGAGACAGAGACAGAGAGAGAGAGAGAGAGAGAGAGAGACAGAGAGAGAGAGAGAGAGAGATGCTTACTCCGCTTACTCCACCATATGAGGATGACTTAAAAATCTCAGTCAATGTTATACGGATGAGTCTCAGCTAAACTCTGCTAGTTTATCCAATCAAACAAGTAAGCATGGTAACATGTAGATTCTGTCAAAGAGCCCAGCGCTCACAGCCACACGCGCACAAACACATGCACGTTCCTTTCGCATGGTAGGCTAAAAGATCACGTGGTGAACCTTAGAAATCGTCTCGGGCCTCTGTGACAGAAGCGTCCGTCGTTTCCATTGGTCCCGGAGGCGGATGCTTAATGTAAATACGCCGGCGCTAAGTGGGAGTGCCTCACCATTAGTTTAGCTGTCAGTCGATCTCCGGCGCGCGCGATCTACACTGCTTTTATGTGATAAAGGCGCGCGCTGGCACGCGGACACTGTGCGCGGACTGCAGAATGCAGAGCGACGCGCTTTAAACACGGACAGTGAGACTCCACAGAGCAGACTGCATGCAGCTGGAGTCACAGACTCTAACCAAAAAAAGAAGGAAACCACCGAAAATAATAAATTAATAAACGCAGGTTTCTTACAGGAGGTGGCTGGCGAGATCTCTACATATAAGACTCAGAGCTTCTCTTCAGATAAGGTAAGTTATGATCCTCATAACAACATAATCTTATTCTAATTCAATTCGTATTTCATAAACTTCCTCTTTAAGGTCTTTATTTCCTTGATATATTTATTTTTTATGGGATCGTTCAAAAATTTATAGAAATTGCACAGCCAAATAATCGTCAAAGTTAACAATGAGGTGATGTTGCATAATATTACGAACAGCGATAAAATCGACCTAGAAGTTCCTTTTTTTTTGTGAAGATCATTTGCATGGCTCAGAATTTTTATCTTTCGCCTTCATCCGTGTTCTGACACAATTACACTGACACAGTCGCTTTAAAACAAACTCTATCACTCTCACAAGAACTATAAGATAAAAATATCGCGCAATAGCCTTTAAAAACCAAAATCTACTATTATATTATTTAAACACCTATTATATATGCAATTTAACACATCAAAACCGAGTTCAGTAAGAATAATCTCTCAGTATAAAGATCTTCACCCAGATTCTTTTCATTTGAATGAATGAAGCCTACAGATGTGCTGCTGATGAACTTTAAATGCCCCATATATAGTCTACAAACATTTGGTGTGCTTAAAATTCAGTGTTACTATAGTTTACTTGTAGTTACTTATAGTTACTTGTTATTTTTACTTTATCTTTTTATTTGTTTTTGCATGTATTTTTTGAGGAACAGCTGTTTTTCTGCCTATTAACTCATTTATGTTTTAGTGTCGTGGCTCTTAAAACTATTCAATTATTATTATTATTATTATTATTATTATTATTATTATTATTATTATTATTATTATTATTTATTTTGTTGTTGTTGGTGGTGGTGGTGGTTTTGATTATTTTAATTAATTGTACCTCGTTTGAACAGATATTTTATCGTGTGTTAAGGATTTTTGAGGCAAAATTTGTTTCTTTGGCAATAAGTTTAAATTGTGTTTTTAATTGAAAGTAATCTGGGAAAAAATTACACTCATTTCACATTTGTTTCACACTTGTTAATGATATTAGCCTGATATGTTTTAACCCTTCCCTTTTGTAACAAGTATTTGGTGTCCGTAGATTTCCAGGAATGGAATCTATATCGAGCCAGATATCAGCCGGAAGAGATTCCACCTGTTCACCAAACTCGAAGCAGGAGCTGCAGTCCTACACCGGCACTTCACTCAAACCCAACCAAGTCAGCGAGACCTCTCTGTACGGAATACCCATCGTTTCTTTGGTCATCGATGGCCAAGAACGACTGTGTCTGGCCCAGATCTCCAACACCCTCTTGAAGAACTATAGCTATAACGAAATCCACAACCGACGTGTGGCTTTGGGCATCACCTGTGTGCAGTGCACGCCAGTACAGCTGGAGATCCTAAGGCGCGCAGGCGCCATGCCCATCTCCTCACGGCGCTGCGGAATGATCACCAAGCGCGAAGCAGAGCGCCTCTGCAAGTCCTTCCTTGGCGAACACAACCCGCCCAAACTGCCCGAAAATTTCGCTTTCGACGTGTCACACGAGTGCGCGTGGGGCTGTCGTGGCAGCTTTATACCAGCCCGGTACAACAGCTCGAGAGCGAAATGCATAAAGTGCTCGTTCTGTAACATGTACTTTTCACCAAACAAATTTATATTTCATTCTCATCGCACGCCCGAGTCCAAATACATGCAGCCCGACGCAGCAAACTTCAACTCATGGAGACGGCACCTAAAGCTGACGGAAAAAAGCTCTTCGGAAGATGTGACCCACGCTTGGGAGGACGTGAAGGCCATGTTTAACGGAGGCAGCCGGAAGCGGACACTACCTGGACATGGGTCTGAAAGTTCGTCCCCACTGAAATCACAAGGCCCAGTGAATCAAGTCCAGCGGAGTTCATCCGAGGTCCCGCTTAAAACCCTTCGCTGTGAAGACGACAGAGCCTCCGTGCCCATACCGAGTGGCATCCGCAGTTACCCTGTAATCCCGGTACCTAGCAAGAGTTTTGGGATGCTGCAGAAGATTCCGCCACCCCTCTTTCCTCATCCTTACGGCTTCCAGGCATTCGGACTGTGTCAAAAGAAAGACGACGGTGTGGTAGGGGATCAGAACAAAACTAACTTGCCTGGTGTATTCTGGCCAGGCACGAAGGACAGTGCTTACCCTTCATTTCCCATGTTTTGGCCCACGGCAGGTGGCCTGCCTATGGCTCCTTATCACCACGCGCCACCGAAACCGCCTCCCGAGGTCCTTTGCGCACGGCAGCACGAATTCGATACATCAGAGGCGAGTGAGAGAAGCGCCAGCACGCCCAAAGAGAGCCTGATAGAGAACGAGCGCTGCTCCAGTACGCAGTCCAGCCGCAACGACGAGGACAAATCCGGTGATGAGACCAGACCCACGGAAAGCCTGCCAAGAAAACCGAGCTATGTGTCGGCCTTCAGGCCTGTAGTTAAGGACACAGAAAGTATAGCAAAACTCTACGTCAACAGAGGCTCGTATTCGGGAACCAGGCCCGGTTACCTGTCACCTGATTTCCTGAGCGAAAGTTCAAGTTACAGGTCTGCATCTCCGGACGTGGACGACAGCGCAGAGGACCCGGATGTGGACGTGGAGTCTCACAAAGTACAGGAAGATGAAGAACGCCTTCAACTTTCAGTGGACGACCATCACAGCCCTCCAGCCACTTTATCTGTTCACGTGCACTGCGAGGGAGGGAAAAGCCAAGGCGAGGAAAACAGCCGAATGTCTGATCCACACACAACACACACGAGTGAAGCAGAGAAGCAGAACAAGCCGCTATTGGAGAACCACAAACCCGCAACGCGCTTTGAAGTGAGTATGAAGTTTTTAAAATATCTGTGTATTAAACTGTCATTCGCAGTGCAAATCTATCCACAATGCATCAGCCTTCCATTTAAAATGAACATTCATTGTAATGTTAATACGGTGAGAATTGTAATTGTCTCTTAATTTACGAAGTAATTCAACTTACCTTAGTGTGAGGTCATGGCTATTGTTCTTCAATTGTGGATCCTTCATTTTCTCTAAATAGTGATTATGCTCATTGGGTTTACCAGTGGGACTTTATGAAAATAGTCTGCTTTTTTGCAGTCTCAAGAGGGGTGCAAAAAAGAGTGTAATTGAAAATAATTACGACTAATTGCCTGGTTAATTCTACAGGTGTATGCACATGAAAGGATTGCGCCCCTGTATCAGATGAGTGCGCCATGTTTCGGCTCGACAACCTCTTATCAGCGAGACTCCAGTGGTAGGCTCCTCTTTCAGTTCGTCTCGTCCCATCTACAGCCTTTCGCTTTTTACGGAGATTTTTTTTTATTATTTACTTTGTTTCCAGCAGTTAAAGATGCGCACGAGGAGGAGCCGTCATCCACAGTAGAGGAAATAACTGCACCGAAAACATTGCACGAACAAACTAGCGCTCCTGAAGGAGGCTCGAGAGAACCCGAAGGTCAGATTCGTTATGTCAAAGATTAGTGTTAATAATAATAATAATAATAATAATAATAATAATAATAATAATAATAATAATAATAATAACAACAACAACAACAACAACATCAAATGTTATTTTCTCTGTGTCCAGATATGGAAGCTATGCGCAGTGAAGCAGGCAGAGTGTCACGGATTGAAATAAACATCGAAAACATGGCGAAAGGTATAATTAATAATAAAATAGTAATAATAATAATAATAATAATAATAATAATAATAATAATAATAATTCGTACGTGCTCCTTAATTAAAATTTTCTTTACCGAAAATATAGTAGTTGAGTCTTAAACAGTGATAAACTGGGATGTATTTTATTTGTTATATAAACTGCAAATGTTATCTAACGAACTAGCAGAAGATTGTAAATTTTAGCCGACTATAGTCTTCATTTTTAGATGTATTAAAATATGCTTTGCATTACTATGTATATTTATGTATGTCATTTTTAGAAATACAGCCAAAAATAACTATAGAAAGGAAAAGCATGCTTCGTTAATGGAGCTTAATGGGCTAGAATTCATATCGTACTAAAGTGTATCTATAATTTTACACACACACACACACACACACACACACACACACACACACACACACACACACACACACACACACACACACACACACATATATATATACACACACACACACACACACACACACACACACACACACACACACACATATATATATACACACACACACACACACACACACACACACACACACACACACACACACACACACATATATATACACACACACACACACACACACACACACACACACACACACACACACATATATATATATATATATATGTGTGTGTGTGTGTGTGTGTGTGTGTGTACATTTATTATTATTATTATTATTATTATTATTATTATTATTATTATTATATTCTCATAAGAACTGCTTAATTATTCATCCAGGATTATTTATCCTAAGAGACTTTACACACTGCTTTTAAATAACCATCTTGTAATAATTGTGCTGTTGAAAAAACTGTTAAAAATTTTCTCTTCAACAGAAGAGCTCCAAAAACAGCTAGTGGAACAAGTGGAGCTGAGAAAGAAGCTGGAACGGGAATTCCAAAGTTTGAAAGGTATTTTCTCATAAGCATGTAATGTATTTATTCTTTTGAATTTCCTTTTCTTTATTAAGGCTCAGTTATGCTACATCCTCATGTAAGCCTTTATGTGGACAGTTATTCAAGAGTTACAATGTGGTATGATTAGATTTTTCCCATTTAACCAACAAAAATAATGTTAATTTCTGTAAATTAATGATTGTTTCCCAGACAACTTTCAAGACCAAATGAAAAGAGAGCTGTCATACCGAGAAGAAATGGTCCAGCAACTGCAAATAGTTCGAGGTAAGGTCCTAATTTTCCAAAAATATATTAACTCACATGCAATAATTTCAAAATATTTTCAAAATATTTTACAGCACATGCACAAAAGAGACATAGATATATTAACACAATTGTAATAATAAACTAACACAATTAATAAATCAATAAAGGTGTTTAAGTTACCAACAGTTAAAACAAATACAAACAATTGACCAGCAGTTTTTTCAAATCTATATACAATGTCTTACAAATAAAATACAAGTTTACTAAAATGAGTAATTGATTAATTACAATAATTACGGTCCTTTTCTTACATTTAATGTATATTTACTACATCACAGGAAATTTAGAGGATTTCAGATGTGTAATCTTGAGGGTTACTTTGTTCTTGATAATTATGTTTTGAACCTTCTGAGTTTTAGAGTTTACTTAAGAAGCCAGTAGGGTGTTTCCTTTTTGTTTTTACTTTGTTTAATATTACAGTGAGGTGAGAAAGGTGTCCAGTTTAAAGGAACTCCTACTGCAGATCCTTAGGTTATAAGCTGTTTTCCTGCATTGTCTCAGTATTATAAAAAACATGAATCTGAATAGCTGAATCTGGAGATGAGTAGATGAGGTAGGATAGTTAGCCTTTCATATCTTAGTCATTCTTTGTCCCTCCTGCTCAGACACATTGTGCAGCGAGTTGGACCATGAAAGAAAGGCTCATTATGCTATTCAACAGAAGTTAAAAGGTAATCAGTGATTCTAGCAAATAATAAAAATCAAGCTAGGCATACAGAAAACATCTTGCTTGATGAAGTACTTATGTACAGTTTTTGTACTTTTGCAGATGTTTGCCCTCAGCTCACAGATTTATATTTAGCTTAGAAGGTTTTGCTCGCATCATAACATGTCTTTATGAGGGGAGTATTTCTTTATGGCCTACATCCCCTTTGACCTTCTGTCCACTCTCAGTCACTGACACACACACACACACACACACACACACACACACACACACACACACACACACACACACACACGTGCGCACACAGACATTGTTGTTTTAAGCGATCCATACCCTTTTTTCCCAGAAGCTCACGACGCACTTCATCATTTCTCGTGTAAGATGCTGACCCCTCGTCATTGCTCTGGGACCTGTACATTCAAGCCTCCTCTACTACCACCATGATGCCTTCAGTCCTTCACAAATAAGACTGCTCAAGACATGGACAGTGTCAAGACATGGACAGTGATATACCCTTAAAAACAACATTCACAACCAACAGAATTCCTCAGTTATAGGCCTGCAATGAGCAAGTGTGTATGGTAGTATCCTAGTTCTCAAACTGTAATTATTACAAAATAAAAAAGGCTTATTGTATGAACTGTATCATTTCTATAAAATCTAGCTCAATAAAAAACTTGACATGTTTCACTGAAAAAAAATATAAATTGTTAAGAAAAAAATCGTAATAGGTGGCTTTGTGCAATGCATATAGTATGTAATATATTTTATTTATTGTGATACTCTTTCTGTTGGTGAACTGTTAGGGCACTTTCTTACGTTAGATCCTACACTAATTTATTAAGGTATTTTTACCAGTTTTATTTAACCCATGTTGTTCATCAATGTTGTTTGTTCTCATGTGTAAACAATGTACAATTGATGTAAAGCACTTTAAATAGACAGCGCTGATGGCAAACCTGATGACTGAAATGTGTATTAAAATATCTTGTTAAACTATATGATGACTATTGTCTTATTACTTGCTGTGAGAATATATAGCAATCTTGTAGCAAGAGTTGTGTGTAACGGAACATAAGACTGTTTTAAAGTATGAAACAGCAAATTAAGTTCATGGACATTAACATATTATTGAAAATTTAAGACATGGATATAGTATGTAAATTTTGACACACACATGAACACACATTTTCAGACTTTAAATAATAATCAGTTATTAATGCATATGGATAATAATAAGCTATACTCTATAAGTCATAAGAACAATAGTTGTTTCATTTAAAGATCATTGCATACACAATAGTCAGATGACTACGTGAAAGCACAACCGCAGAAAACTAGCACACTATCACACCCTCTTTCATACTCAGTATATGTGTAGAACTATTCTGAATATATCTACATGCAGATACCCAAGTAGTCTGTATGCTGCTTATGTGTTGAATATCCCAAATGAGGATGGGTTCCCTTTTGAGTCTGGTTCCTCTAAAGGT
Organism: Tachysurus fulvidraco; assembly: GCF_022655615.1. Lineage (NCBI taxonomy): Eukaryota > Metazoa > Chordata > Actinopteri > Siluriformes > Bagridae > Tachysurus > Tachysurus fulvidraco. Next base: position 16,157,051 of record NC_062530.1, on the reverse strand, counting down.
TTCTTCCTTTCCATCTAAAGGAGTTTTTCCTTGCCACAGTCACCTCAGTCACCACAGGCTCAGGCTCATTGGGGATAAATACAAACAACTTAAGTCTAATATAAGTCTTGAATTTTAGTATTATTTTAATTTTTGTATAATATTTTTCTAAGATGGGTAACTTTTTGTATTAGGTTTCATATGTTCTTAAAAGCTGCTTTGATACAATGTCCATTACACAAATACAAATAAATTTGAATTGAACTGAAGATGTGCAAGGATACGCTATATATCACATAACAGAACTAGTAGATCTTAATTGATAGAAACTCATTAAACTTATATACATACTAACACATTAATACATATACTAGATTCAGTTCTCTTTGTTTCTTTTTGTATCTATATTGCTGCAGAAGACTAACATGCCTGGTTTATAAACCTTTGGTCAGCGTTTCAACGAAGGAAATCGTTTGTAATACTTGGTCTCACAGCGCCATCTTATGGACACTTTTTCCAAACCAGTGGCGATCCAGTCATCATCCATCCAACAGCAGGATCCCTGGCTTTCCTGGGCCAGATCAATCTGTGACCGGATGATTAACTGTGTCGACAATTCCATACAGGGAGCAGTCTAAAGAACAAAAACGACACATTATACTACTCAATGCACAAGTAAGTTAAACAACTGACTTCAGAGGCCTACTAAATATATACTAGTACAATCCACTAAGAAATAAATGAGAAGGCAATAATCTAGACGATTCTGATAGACACAATACATAACCAGGACAATCAAGTATCAAGCATTGAGCGTGAGACACGCATTGAGCGTGAGACACGCACTCACGCTCTCCCACCACACATTGTATTTGTCACGCAGAAAAACGTACTATTTATCATATATGTAATATGCCGCAGCGCCCAAAATGTATCTGTCCGCACCGCTGTCTCTATGGAACCGGGCAGAAATCAAGCGCGTCTCCTGGAGTTCTTAGTCGAGCCTCAAACTTATCAGCCAATCAAAAATGAGGCTACACCAGGGTCGGTTCTAGGATTTTACCTTTAGGGAGGCTTAGCCCTCAGTGAGAATTTAAAACAAGAAGAGTTTTATATTATATATTATATGAAAACATAGTAAGCCAAAAGTTATGGTATTATTTAAAATGGCAAAAGTGGACACCAAAATTTTATGCATGATGTAACGATGCCAGTCTTGAATCAAATCAGTTCATGTTTGTGTGCATTCTCTACAAACAGTGTGTCCAATTAATGCAGTCATTATTAAACAAATATTCACAAGACAGACCAAATCAATAAATGTTTTTTTTATTTAGTATTGAATGGATCGTTTGCATTAATAATTTGTTTGTGCTATAAACTGGTAATAAGAATAGTGAAATTTCACTGTTTTTGGTTGCCGTCTTTGCGGGTTTCCGCCGATTAACGTTATAGATACGTAAATGCCTCCAGCTCTGACTGACTCTGTGCTTCTCCGTACAAATAAAACAGACGGCGCAGCTGATGATGAATACTACACGTGCGTAAAAGCTAAGTAAAAAACGCTCTTGGATCAAACTGATAAATAAATTTCTTTCCCATCGACGACATGTCCTGCATTTTAGCGTCATTTTTATTGTTTATTTATGAAAGTAAAAATTATACTTTTAGTTTTAAGGTGGCTGAGATCAGACAAGGCTGAAGCCACCATAAAAAAGGCCTAGAACCACCCCCGAGCTACACAATAGCCAGTCAGAAAATAGCACTATCTGGATAAGATTTAACGCAACAACCAATGAAAAAAGCATATCTTGGAATTGTACAGCATTTCCAGTTCACCCAGAGAGAAAACCACTGGAGCTGCGAGCATCACTTTGAGCACAGAGTAAGTCATGATCTCCTGTTTTAATGTTACAATAAATTCACAACTTGTCTGACACAAACAATGACACTTTGCTGTTAGAGCTGTTTCCCAGATAATCAGTATGAGTTTTTCATGAGTGTCTGTAACAGCTTTACAGTCTTTTCACTGACACCTGCTCAGAACAAGTAGTCTAGGCCAGTGGTTCTCAAACTGGGGGCCCTGAGATGGTGCCGGGGGCCCTGGCTTTATGACATTTTATAAAATAATGAATTTATCATAAATTAAATCTAAGGCTACTAAACACCAGCACTACATTATATAATTTAATATGTTTTGTTTAATTAAAATATTAAGTTTTGGAATGTTTTATGTCATTTTTTTTAAATGACATTTTATTATTTAATAAATGTCACTCTTGCCTGTCTTCAAAACTTGAGAGCCCTGCATAACATACACACACGTATATGTACACAAATATACCATAGTACATATTTAGGCCTAAAAGGTGCTTGGAAAGGCACAACAACTAAGAATGAGAATGAGAATGAGAGAATATAATAGCCATGTGAAGTAAGAGAACAAGTAAATGTTGGAATGTTGGATTACTTAATGTAATTGGACTTGTTTGGTTACTTAAATTGAAAAAATCTAAAACAGTAATAAAAAAAGTGAGTGGAAATTTTATGAATCTCCAATGGCTAAAATAATTATTTTATGTAAGTTTATTTATTTATTTATTTTAGGTAGCTCACTGGTTAAGATGCTAGACTGCTGATCGGATGGTTATGATTTCAAATCCTTGTACCCTTGACTGCACAGCGGTAGGAAAGAGAAAAGATGAAAGTCACCCTGTCTGGATAAGAATGTTTGCCAAATGTAATGTATTCTATGCTGGAAGGGAAACTTGGCCGCAAATCATTTTAAGCAGCCTAAAGTGGTATAAATAAAAAACATTTCCAGAGTTGGAAAGAAGAGTAAAACAAGGTACACTTGCCATAATAATATGCATATGGTGTACCTTCACATTCAGGTTTTGATGCTGGTTCTTTACAGTCTTTGGCCTGGATGTGTTAAGTATTCTAGACTATAATTTGATGTAAGCAGCTACAAGGTTGACATAAGCTGATACTTACATTCAAAAAAGACAACCATGTTTCCACTGTATTGGGTTCAAAATGATGTTGAACCATAGAGTTATTGTGGGAGAAAATTAATGATAACATTTTAACTTATTGTATATATAAGAATGAGTTATATAATAAGTATACTTGCAGTATGTGCCATAGTTTCTATAATGTGAAAAAATAAATATCATCTCCAGTCTCCCAATGACCCTGTGTAGTATAAGATGGATGGCTGTTGAGTAACATTATATTGCAGAAACAACTCCCAGTACAGATGCAATTTAGGCTGTTTTTCATTTGAGCTGTATAGCTTAGAGCTTTTTGGGATTGAGTTTGCAGTATCTTACTTTATGGGCAGAATAAGTGAAAAATCAGATGCAGAATCCGACGTGAGAAAAACAAAAGGTTTTTTATTATACATAGTTTAAATATATGAACAATATCTAGACGGATAATGCAGCAATTAGCAGGAAAGTAAAGTCTTGCTTAAGTCCTTAACTAACTTACTTAAGTCCTTAGTTCTGTGTTTATGTAGCATCATGGTCCTGGAGAAAGGTCTCATTTTACTGTGTACTGCAACAGCTAAATATGGTTGAAATGACAATAAAAGGCACTAAAATGAAAGAGTGATTGCCCAAATCCAGATTATTATTGAGCTAATATGTTCTAATGTAAGCACAAATGACCTGAAATCCCTGTTGAAAATCCACCATTATCTGAAAGACCCTGATTAACAGCTAAGTTATTTTATCTATTTTCCCTTTTCATTTTTTGCTGACCAAATTAATTAATTATTGTTGGAGATTTTTAACTGCTTTAACGCCTTATTATTTTCTTAAAATGGAATAAAACAGAGAAAACCTCTTTTGAGATTTATTTTAGCATTGATTAGCAGCTAGCCTGTGTTTTGTTTTGGTAGCTTATCCCTTCATTAGGGATCATGGTGTTTTTCATTCAGTGTTTCTTTTATCACGCTCTTATCATGCCTTTATTTAATTGGGTGTTTCTTACTCCGATAATTGACCCATTCTCATTAGTTCGGCTGCACAGATCTGTCCTATCTGTAAACCGATGGTTCGGCTGAAAAACTGGGCGCTAATTTTGAATCTGAGGAACGTTATTAGTAACGCGGCTCGCTCACGTGCCGAGGGCCTACCGCGCATGCGCCAGAGAAACAAGATGGCGGAGAGTGCGGAATTGAAGGTAAAGCGTAGCCAAAAATTTACTATTGATATCATCTCTAATTGAGGTCTTCTTGACCGCGTAGTAGTGTTTGGGTGTGTTTTGTTTATATGAGGCGGTGTGCCAAATGTGTCTTAAGCGGTCTAACTACATCGGCGGCTTTGTTGCAGGATGGAGGAAGGTTGTTATTGTTGTGATGTTCAGACTTGGTTTGTGTCACCTGGGTGGCTGAGAGCTAACGGAGCTAGTTAGTCTCATCGCAGCTAGCTAACAGCTTCCTCTTCTGTTTTCATTAGCCAAACTGGATGCTAAACCTCAGCTTAAACCTTGCTATAGACTTGACATGGGTTGTATATTCAGAATCAATTTGGTAGCACTTTTTTTTGACCTGCGACACTGCAGTATTGTTGTTGAAATTGTGTACAATTATGAACAGCAGGCTGTAGTTAGCTTAGCTGGGCTAACTTAGCTAGGCTAGCTTAGCTGGGTTAGCTTAGCTAGGTTAGCTGGGTTACTCTGTGTGTGTCTTCCAGCCGGCTAGCGAGCTGTACATTATTAACTATGTCTGTATCTCGACATAATGTATTGCAGCGAAATACTGGGCTATGGTTTAAATGTTAAAACGATTCAAACTAATTGAAAACAAAAGTGATTCAGGTGTTTACTTTCATAACCGAGAGACTCGAACCTATTTATGTGTTTAAATCCTGACGGCTAACTCAGCCTGACATGGTGGATCTGCTGACGAAGTGCTCAGCATGAGCTCTCGTGTGTTGTGTAAACAAATACTCGCATACATAATGTTTAAACGTGTCTGCACTTGTAGATATGTTTTGGTTGGTGTAATGAAGTGTGTTTTGGAAAGCTTGTGTGGTTTGTGCGAGATTTTAGCTCAGACTTTGAGAAGGTAATTTAAATTATTATTGCTGTCAGTTTTACATGTAGTTACTGATCAGTGTTTGATTTACAGCTAATAAATACTTGACATGAGATGTTATGATAATTGTTTAATGTATTAACTCACCCACATGTTGAACTTTTCACTAACACACATGATCACACTCAAGTTTTTTATTTGTCTTTTTGGAAATGATTTACTTGAAAATGGCCTGGGTGACATTTTGTCAACTTCAGGTTAATGTTAAAATTCAGGCACATGAGAATTTTGATTTGATGAGAGTTTACACACAGGTTTAAAGCTGTGTGTATCTGAAATTCATTTGCATTTTTATAGTATATATGCAGGATTGATCTAAAAGCAATTTAACAATGAAGACAGAGAATGTATTTTGATCACATTGTTACCAACCTGTTGTTTTACCTTTTTTTTTTGTTTTTACCCTTTTGGGATGCTCAAGATACTTCAGAATTGTGACCTTATGTGCAGGAAGTAAAGATGAAAAAGTTTACAATAATCAGTACACAATGTCCGATGGCATATTGTTTTGTGTTACTTAAGTAGAGCACACAATTGTTTTTACAGCACTCACATTCACGTGGCACAAAAAAGGTAATGATTAAAGTCTGCACTTTACAGCTTTTAATCACTTATATACTCAGTGCTCATTACTGCAACATACTGATCTCTGTAGGAAATTGTCTCATTCAGTAATAGGGAAACACCACAAATTTGTTTATTTACTGCCTAATTGTTGTTTTGTTTGTTAACGTGTTTTTACAGTAGTAATGAGCACTGAGTATAAAAGTGATTAAATGCTGTAAAGTGCAGACTTTAATCATGATCTTTTCCATCCTAATCAAAATACATTTAAACTTTTTCTCTCTATAAAACTTTAATTAGATAAGTGGCTGATTAATGAAAGAAACTTGGAGGTAAGAGTAAACAAGTAAGATGGAGACAGAGTGCGAGTGTTTGCTAATGTCTGTAGTGCCCAACCAGTATGGATACTGCGATAGAAAAGTTATTTTTTCTGTTTTATGTTTTTTGTTCTCCTTACTGTTTGACTCCATCAACTCACATTATTTATAGTCTTGTGTGATTTGTTTTTTTCCCTTCTGCTGCTTGCAAACTTAGCATTCACAAAATGGCAGTAAACTTTTTTTATTTTTTTTCAGAACTGCTAAAAAAGCCTTTTTAAAAAATCAAGTCAGGAGTGTAGGGGAGATGTATATTACCTGGGAAGTTTGGAACTGCTTACTGGCAGCAGTAATCTTGAAACCTCATTTGAAAGGAGTTGAATCTGCATGCTGTAAAGGTTCTAATTTATTTTCAACATAATCCTTTTACTATTCGTCTTCAAAGTGTTTAAATGCATGTGACGCTTACATGTGTGTAACAGACCAGACACAATATTTGATGTTTGTTGTATGGTATAGACTACAGTACAGCGAACACGTACATGCTGGGGAGATGGATTCTGGCAGGGAATTGTAATTTAGCACAACAAACTACTATTACAGCAATAGAAAGTCATTAACAATATCTATGCAGCATTAATGTGTTTAATCTGTAACCTGCATGCCTGCTAAGAGGGGCTCCTCACAAGAACAGCAAAAATACAGCATTTTTAATTGGCCTGTTTAATATACAGCACCATTTCTGGCTGAAATTTGGGATTGTCTTTAATAAGTAAGTGAACTGATGTTAAATATGTTCTTCTCTATTGTTAGCACTGAAAGATTTAATACCATACTAAAGAACTGAGACATTCCCTATTTTTCCATGACATGCTTGAGGGCAGTTATACGTCAAGGGCCCGTGAGATTTGAGTATTGAGTTCGGCTTCCTGGGTGTTGGTTAATATTGAAGTGTTCACACACGAGTCCAGATTAATATGTTGATTGACATACCCCTAGTTGCATAGGGGTGGAACATTTTCAGTAAATTTCCAGGAACTTCATCTGGGGAATTTTGGAAATATTCCAAGTTGGAAACTTACTGGGCATTTATAGAAATTAATTAGAATTTTTGGGAAATTCATATAAATAATTTTATATACAAACCTAAATAATAAACATTTTATTTGAACTCAAGCTGACAGATTTAAAAAAAAAAAAGACATTTTATAACACCCAGTCTTGCCGAGGTGAAATGTATCCCCTCACGAGACAGTGTTTGTGTTGCATAAGATTGGAAATAGAATAAGATTGGAAAAAAGCTTTAAAACACTTATGCACAGATAAATAGTTGAATATTTTGGAATAAACTCATTTTACAGTTGATGCAAATGAATAGAAATAGTCAAGATGAATACATCCTTCTCAATCAGCACGCTTTCTGACACAAACTATAAACTAGTATATACAATAGTTTAGTCAAAAGTTTGGACACATTACAATTTATCCTTTTGCAAGAAGAATCTTATGTTCATTTAAGCCTGATTTATTTGATCAAATATAAAGAAAAAAGAGGAGCATATAAGCTTGAACTAGCTAGTCTCATAAATTGTCAATGAAATAGTGCTAGCTTAGATTTAGCATATCTGATTTACTGGCTGTATAAACACGTTTTGATATTTGCTAAATAAACTTTAATACCATAGATAAAATATATTTACCAAAGTAATATCAAATTGAATTGATGTAATCCTCGGAAACCTGTGGAATTAATATTTTTGTGGTAGTCAGGGCCTGGAATGGGCAGGGGGTGAGTAAGGGGATTGATTGTGGGAGAGAGTCTCTTTAGTTTTTTATTATTTAGCCTCAATGTCTGCACAGTCAGTGTATTTGTATTTACAGTGGTATATTTTTGTTGCACAATAGCACAAGGGAGTTGTAATATGTCAATACTTTATGTAATATGTAAATACTTTATGTAAATACTCATCAATATGGACTTTTTTTTTAATTTTAAAAACTTTTTTGACATTATTTGCGTGCAGGATTCAAGAAATGATTTGGTGTTATGGAAAAATGCACATTGCATACCACCGGTATGGCATTTCCTGCGATAGCCCTGCAGTAGGCTAATTGCTGTGTGCATGGGATTGATGAATGTGCAGGGGTAGAAAAATCTTTATATTCCTGAAGTATTGTGTATGATGCAGCTAGACATATTTCTTACTGTTGACTTGACTGTAACATAATGACTAGAGCAACAGGAGATGAGACGATGAACAAAGCTATGAGAAGCCATTTCTTTCATCTGTATAGCATCATCTTTATTCATTAAACTAGTTTTACTGACCAGTGTGATTTTTCAGACAGACTAACAGTGCCGTATATTTTTTGGCTATGGCAACTATACAGGTCAATAGGTTATTTACATACTTAAGATACCGTGAGCCTAAAGCACTGTTCAAAGTTTGTTTGTTTTTGTTTATTTATTTAAAAATGCCCACATACGACAAACGGGGAGAAGATGCTAGTCCAAGTATTTCATGAAGTAGTAGGTTGTTTGAAGATAGCTAGTGATTGTCCGGACCCCTAGGGGAAGTGTGTGAGAATTTAGGCAGGTTGAAGACAAGAAGAAGACCTGCCAGCAGTGCATTGCAGTAGTCCAGTCTTGAAATGACAAGAGACTGAACAAGTACCTGAGCAGCCTGTGTGGACAAAAATGGGCGAATCCTTTTGATGTTGTAGAGAAGGAACAAATATGAGTGTGTCACGTTAGCAACATGCGAGGACAAGGACAGTTGAGTGTCCATGGATACCAAAAGGTTGCAAGCTGTGATCGAAGAAGAGATCAGATCCTTGTGCAGGGATATTGCAAGATCCTGACCTGGGGATGAATCACCTGGGATGATCAGCAGTTCAGTTTTGCTAGGATTGAGCTCTAACTGATGAGTTCTCATCCACGATGATCTGTCTGCCAGGCAGGCTGAGATCCGAACAGAAGCTGTGGTATCTGAGGGTGGGAAAGAGAAGATAAGTTGTGTATCGTCCTGCATATTTTCGTGGTAAAAAGAAGCAAAGTCTTCTGCACTCAGGAAGGATAAAAAAAAAGGTGTAGCCGGAGGGGTTGAGTACAGATAAGATCTCAAGCACATATTTCAAGATATTCCTTAGTAGGACATCTTGAACAAGCTGTGAACAAGTTCCTATGTGTAATTTGTTACTGTCTCCATTTTCTGTAAAACTGATGTTTGGCATAGAAAAAAAATGATTTAATTAAATACTGTCTATGTTTATGGAAACATGGTTAGGACAACACGCATAAGTGGACATGGACAAACCCTTGCTCTTTTCTATTGACCAGTTCAGGGATTGCTTGTGATCATTTGGTTGTCTGTTCAGTATTACAAACCTTTGCATGTTTAATACATGTAAAACATTTAGGGCGGATTTATTCTGTCACTCTGGAAACAGGTTCATCAGAAAACTAGAAATACTTGACTTCAGGTCAAGTATGTGTGTTATTGCTGCCTTGTTTTCTTGTAGAAAGGAAACCAACATGAAAATAACATCCCCTTAGAGCTACTTCCTCTTGTTTAATTGTTCATATGACTGTTTTTGTATGTCAGAATGTTGTGACTCCCAGTGACCACAAAAAAAGTTTAAAAAAAAATCAGGAACTGAGTGTGCAAACGCTGTAAGGTTTCTGGGAACAAAAAACTAATACAGTATTTAGCATATTATTAATGGAAAATAACAAATGGAAGAAAAATGTAAACTGCCAATATGTAATAGTTATTGGCAGGTAACTAATCTAGACAATTTTTATGTCTGCTGTTCAGTCTATTTGATGTTATTTTTCCAATCCATTCATTTACGTTCATGACAAGTTTTTCTGGTTGGCTTGTTTAAATTGACACCTTGATCTAGGATCTGAAAATTTCCTTTGCTTTAGGAGTGATTTACTTCTGAAAATAATCCGAGGGTCTCTGTTGTCTGGTTGGTGAAATCATCTATACATCATGCATCTAGTTAGGTCTTCCCGGTCATGTCTGTCAACCAGGGAGAGGGAAAGCTGGTATGTGATAAGACGTAAAGCTAGCCAAACTGCAACTGCTGTACCACAGTCTAACGTTTCTGGTACTGTGAGATTAACACGAGAGAGAATATGCCTCCCTCCCATTCAGAGAGCACAGCCAGTTTTGTTTTCTTTAAGATTAACAATGAAGCAACAGAAAACAAAACCCAAACCCAAATCATACCGGCTTAAAGTAACAGCCCTCATTAAACTATGAAATTGCTGTGTATACTTTACAGCAGAATAAAACAAAAATTCAAGATCTTTAAATGGAATAATGGCATAAAATGATGCCAAAACATGACCTGTTAAGTATATTTGACTCCCCAAGAAGGAGCATTCTGTGCTTTCATTTTAAAGCTTCATGCATCATTGATGTGCTGCTATAAAAGGTATCTCTGATTTGTGATACTGCATTTTAACACACTTTTACTTTTTTTGAGTGAAATTCCTCTTTGTTAATGGCAGAAGCTCTACTCTTATCGTTCCTGCTTGCTTTTTTAACACTAGATCTGTTCACAAGTGGTGAAGCTGCTGTCATTAACAATAACTAACCTGACACACCCACACACACTCATTTCCTGTCTCTAGAACTGAACTTGATCTTGCTATATACTGTTGCTTGTTGGTGGATAGTAACAGTTGGAGACCATGGCAGTGGCTTTAAACTACTGTTGCCTTGGTCCTCGTTATTAGATATTTGCTAGCTTAAGAATGAATTCTACAATGAATTCAGAAGTTTTGCTGGTTCTCATATAAAGTTGCTTAAAAGCTACTGAAAGGAAATGATTTATAATTTATAAAGGTGGGGTCTCTGATTTTTGAAAGCCAATGTCGACATTTGAAATCACCAAAACAAACACGCCCCTAACCCAAATGGGTCCCACCCCTGTATTGATGGCTCCGCCCACACATACATACACAACCCAGGCAACCAATTGAAAGAAATGTGTCTATCATAGATGAAGGGAAGAGCAATACGATTGCAGATAAACAAACAAGCAAAAATGACACACGAGCATAATCGTGTGAAGGACAGCATATATTAGTTCTGGTAACAAAGCAAAACCAACGTTACTCACCTATCGAGAAGGAAAAAAGCGCCTCCGCGTCTTAAGTAAAGTTGGCCGCATATTCACAGATTGGAGTTTCCCGAGTCAATAACTCCTGAGCTAAACACTGTTACTTCACAAAACGCGGTTGTAGCTGCCTCTCTACATCACTACAATAGAAAAGAGGTGTTATTTGTGTAGTAACAGCGTTTAGGAGTTATTGACTCGGGAAACTCGAATCTGTGAATATGTGGCCAACTTCCTGCTCCTCAGTTCTCTCCAGCGCTGTAAAGCTGATCCTATATTAACACGTCCTACTTCTTGCCTTATCGTAATCCTTTCTTCGCTTTCTTTCTTTGTTTTTATCCTCCATGTCAATGTTAAAACCGCTTTCTGCTAATGTCACACATGCGCACTGAACACTCTCTCCGCCACATATTAACAAGCCCCGTCCCTTTCTGCTCATTGGCTACACGTTTGTTTTGATTTTTGTTTTGATTTTTGCTTATTATTCGGCCCGACTCAGTTTTCTGAAGCATTTCTCAAAAATCGGAGACCCTGCCTTTAAGGTGACACCCATATTGAGGATATTTCTTCTCAGGAGTAGTATATCTTGCCACTTATTTCCTCTGGCTTGCTTATTAGGGATTTCTATAAATTTTCTGTTAATTTTCATATATTAAACTATCTTTAATATCTAAAATCTATTTTTATTTGAAAAATTTTAACGTGTTACCAGAGGCTTTAAGATGAAAATAGTTGTGGGAGATGTATGTTGATGTCACAAGGGTCACACTTGTTTGGTTGTACTGCTTCTCTTTTTATGGAAGATTATAAATAGAACTGTGGAAATTCTGTTTTTTTCTCAGACATTTGTTTCAGATGGAGACCCAAACAGGACCTCATAAAACATTATTTTCCCTTTTTTGCAAGAATGCAATCATTATTTGCTGACACTGCTGAGTAAACATAATTTATGCAACTGCACAGCTGATTTTAAATCTGAGGTTGCAGTGAGGAAGCATTTTGTTGTTTGCCTAAATTTTGTGTTGTACATTAGGGACACAGTCCTTAATATAATATTGAACCGTTCAAAATGGCATCAACTTTACAATACAAAAAATATAATACAATAATTTTTTTGCATGTAGTTTCAGTGCATTATATTTCTCTCTAAAATCTCTCTCTGCTTGTGACTGTGAGTGTATGCTTTGGATGAGGAAATGCTTTTCTCTGAGTAAACATCTAATGATTATGGTCTAAAATTATGGAAATTCTGAGGTGTCAGATGTCACACATTCAGCAGTAAAGGGAGGCAATATGAGGAAACACTGCCATCTGTCAAATCTTTAGTGGGGACGTATTAGTGTGGAGTATAATCAAGTAGAGAAAGCAGAAAACACAAAAAATGACTGTTTGCTAGCACTGTTTTACATGTTACAGAAACACGTCCAACATGACGGCACATCTGTGGTGCCATCACTCAGCTATATCACTGTCTGGAAGCAGGAGAGTCGAGCAGGTAACATCATCTAAAAAGCAACAGTCCCTCACTAATGCCTAATGCCAATGTAAATTAGTGTATTTATGTTTATTGAAATTTTTGAATTCATGTTTTCCCAGTATATGGGCTACCAGCAGCTCTGAGCTGCCATGGATAAGATGCACTTATTCTTTTGTAAGTGTGTGTATATATATTTATTTACTTTTAATATTATTTATGTACTTTTAGTTCATTTCATAAAAACACCCCAGGAATGTTTATAAATTTAAGTGATCTCTTTTCTTTATGGAAAAAACAAAAAGTTTGGATTATTCATTTGCATTTTCTGTGCTGTTTAGAGTACATGTACTAAAACGTCTAAGAATGGAATAAAAAACAACAACAACAGACAACCTGGGCCATCTGAACCGAAAACCGTGCTCAAAAAGCAGAGTTATGTTTTGAACCGTGGGCTAAGTGTATTGTTTAATCCTTATTGTATTATGTTTGTTTTGCTTTGCTAATGTGGTGGTTGTGTGTGATTTTGTGCTTTCAGATTTGTAGCTACAGTAGAAAATTCTTATTTCTTCTGGCACATCAGTTCAATGGAACTGTTTAATGTTACTGTAAGCAGCTTTACTATATTTCTGGGAAACAACATTGTCGTGCGTACGCAAATAGCACAAACTGCTGCAGCACAGTTTCAGTTTCTAATTTACAATTAGACATAACAAGAACTACAGGTTAATTATCATTTAAGCAAGAATAGCAGAGAAGAATGTTTGGTCTTTAAATTTGTTAAATGCTCAGGAATCCTTATTAATGATCATCTCGTTTCGATCGCAAACAATCATTTCTACACATTTATAAATGAAGTCACTTACAGTATAGGTTTAAGGGCCCATGTTGAACTCTAACATAAGACTAAAACATTACACAAGATCAGTAGCTGTTTTTACACACTGGGGTCACAGTATAAAGTTAATTCCAGTTCCTTTGTTTTTCTCAAATGTATTTTGAGGTTAGCATTTCGGTATTTATATATAATCCATGTGACTTTATGATAAAACTGAGGTGTCAGTAGCTGAAGCTCAATTATGTACATGCTTTATTTGCATCTTTCCAAACATTTCAAATCTTCCAAACAAACCTATTTATTTATTTCTTAGTGTGTACTTGGGAAATCCAGTACGCAAACTGTGATGCAGAGATGAAATTCAGTCAGTGTGGAGTAAGAGCTCCTAATTAATACTAATACTTCACAGCTGTTTAGCCTCTGTGTTCTCAAGTATTATTTTCCCACTGCAATTAACCAACTATAGTGATCAGCAAACCACAAATTAGCTAGCTGGAGCCAGCTTCCAGACTACACATGTTGGCTTGCCAAATTGTATCAGAACTGCACAATGCACATAGTCTACCAGGTTAAAATGAAATTTATTTCATTTGACTGCCACAGAAAAGGAGAGGTGATCCAGGACTAGACACTAAATTCTAAAGTCTCACTGGATAAACAATTGGGCCACACATGTTAATATGTGGCTTTTGGTCAGTACTGGTATTTTCATGTTAAATGTATGCTCAAACACAATAGAGACATATCAAACAAACACAATAAACACATGGACATTAACTTTGGCTGAAAAATTAACTTAAGCTGCAAGTCCAAGCTCTAACTTGCACAAGGTGATCATTGCATTGAAATATACCTACTGTCAGACGTGACACATCTTTTTCATGTTTTTTTCTTTGACTTCAGTGTTCATATATGTAATATGTGCGTTTGTCCCTAAACCAGCCACCACAGGTTTCTGAGCTGTCGTGTCTTTAGGCAGCTTAATCCATTATTAGAACATTTGTTAGTCACCGAGCTCATTTTAGTTATTTTTGATGCACTGACGAGGAGGGTTAAGATAAGATGTCTGCATTATAACATGCTCATGATTATTTATTTGATTGGGCAGTGTTCAGTGTTAATATTAACTAGTTAAACACTGAGAGGTTACACTGTGTGCATCACTTCACTGTGTTTGTCATGTAAAGTATAGTAACACTGAAACCGTTACTACAGTACAGTTAGCAGCAACATCTGCGGTCATGACAAACGGGAGAGATTTTTATGAATGACTTCTGACTTAAAATGTGAGAGCCTGTCATGTGAAAATGAAAAGTAAGAAGGAAAGCCAAATTCACTGGATGAAACAGGCCTTTTAACAGGAACACATCAATCATTCTGAGCTAGCTAGCCAGAAACCATTTGTGGCTTCTTCAGTATCTCCTTCCATTATATTATATAGGAAATATATTATTTTGGTATTATCTTAAGATGCCTTCTGACAGAAAAAATGCTGCTGTAAGCTACTCGAGGAAGAACATTTAATAACATGGGTTGTGCTGCCACGTTTTCTACATTGAAGATTATTCTGAAGGTTGTGAATAATTGTCTGTGGAGCTCTGGAGTTAATGTCAGCTGTCTGGCAAAAAAGGCAGTTGAAGGGGAAAAGCCGTTTATGTAATGATTTCTATGGTTCTCTGTTGTACTGGAAATTTGGGAATGGTTCTTTTGGCCATACTATTTGTAGGAATATATTTGAGCTGCGATATGACTTGTAATTTTAAAAACTCAAACTCTTTCAATCCTGACAGCTCTGACTGAGTTACTACCATTTACTTTTACAGGGATGACATTATGATTCAGAGCATCTCAGGAACATGATGTTTTAGCCATTTTCTTACCTATAACTTTTGTTTCACGAAAATCCTTCGTGCTAGCTTTTTTTCTATGAAAGTATAAATAGTCTAAACAGGACCTTAGGATAAAATGCTTTTTTAGTTGTAAAAATTAATGCCAAGGTTAGCAGATGAGTAGATTGAACTGACAAATGACCTTTTTCCATTCACTCATGAGCAGATTTATTATTATTTTTCTTTAACTTATTGCGTTCTGCCCTGCGATGGGTTGGCACTCCGTCCAGGGTGTATCCTGCCTTGATGCCCGATGACGCCTGAGATAGGCACAGGCTCCCCGTGACCCGAGGTAGTTCGGATAAAGCGGTAGAAAATGAATGAATGAATTATTGCGTTCTGAGTCTTTTGATGTCTATACTACAACTCAGATTTGTCAGTTCAGTAACATATTCAGTTTTGCAAGGTTAAGCTGTATTCAAATTCTATACGAGAAAACTTTCACAGGTTACTTTTGAGGTTTTTAGCTCTTTGTTAGCATGACATTTTATGGCGTTTTTGTTGGCATTAATAAACATAAATCACACGTGTGTATTCTTTTATATGGGTGATTGGCATTTGCCAATATACATTTGAGTATATAGAAAATAAGCATCACCCTGCAGTGACTAGTTTAATGATCTATGACACTTATATGGTCTCCAGGAAAATAAACAAGGCACGTTACCCCTGAGCTTCCTGGTTGCAGGATCATGCCACAGTCATAAGAAAGCAATGGGTTTTTGTTTGAAAGTGTTTTATTTTTGTATTTTTTTGTACTGCCTAGTGGTGCCTCAACACCTTTCTAATATACTGCAGATTTTGATGAATAATAAGCAGTGGCGTTTTTTTCACCTGTCTATGTCTTGAGGTGTGCTGTGGATCTGATAAGTGGTGTGGTGTGGTTACAAAGCCTAGCAGCACTGCTAGGTTTACTTCAGTTCTGTTTTCAGTGATTTGGTGCGGGTTTTTTATTCATATTGACATGTAGATGTTAAAACATACAAGTCTTAATCTAAGGCAATGGCAAAGTAAAATGGTAAAATCTTTTGATGACTTCTGTTTGTTAGCAAATGCAGAAATGCATTAATATTGTCTGAATACATTACTATTTATTTATTTATTTATTTATTTAAAACGTCTTTGATTAGTTTGTCAGAGTTTTGTGAAGTTTTTTGTCAGGGAATGAAAGTTAGAGAACTATTGTACTTTCTATGAGTTATAAGGGATGCACTGTGGTTAGGAACTGATTTGACATGGAGTATCTTCTGCATTGGGACTGTAGTCACCTCAGCTGACTGGAATAGATTGGCTTGTATCCCGTGTCTCTAGCTTTTGTTTCTTTCTCAGACATTTGTTTCATTATGGTGCCGTGGATGGCAGCCTCGGCATTACTCTCTCTCTTGTCTTATTTTATTAATTTTTCTTTTATTTAGCGTTAGTAGTGAATGAGACTCTCAACTTTAAGGTCAACCTCACGGTTGATGGAACACCTGATGCGGAGCACATCTGTTGGCTTTCGTTGTATTCTTTGACATGCTTCATTTTTAGATGGTAAAACAAGTTCCTCGTGCTAGCATGGCTAACAGTTACATTCATGTGACACAGTTTGCAAATCACTTTTGTCTGCTCTTTGTCAGCCTATGTAAACCCGAACCACGTCCATACCACTGATGTCGCGCCTCGTTTCACAACAAGTTCCTCCTCCTGCTCGGGATTGGTTTGTGGGATTTCTTTATCAGCATGCATGTCTTTCTCCATGTTTTTATGAAAAACCTGTAACGGTAGACATTTTATTCCGCGGAAACTGAATATACCGTCATACCGCCCGACCTTACCTACCGTGATAACTTACACTAGAGAAGAACTGCTTAACATTGGGCAGTTCACTCCAGACTTTTCACCAGTGTTCACAAACCCAGACAGTTTTTTGGAAATCTTAGTTGGAGGAGCAGCTGCGCTCTATGGAACATGGAGGAGACGCCGGTGAGGGAAGCGTATCGGTGCGCTAGTGAAGCTGCGACCGAGGGGTTTAGAACTAAGCTTCCATTGATTCACCTGTCGAATCTCCGCTCATTGCCGAACAAAATGGACGAACCGTTTCTTCTCAACAGAACAAACAAGTACTTTTCACGCTCTGCTGTTCTGTTTTACCGAAACTTGGCTCAGTCACTCAATCCCGGACAGTTGATTTCTTCTCTCGGGAAGAAATCTTCTTCTTTCCACTTACACCACACAGATCGCGTAACAGAGCTATCAGGTAAAATGAAAGCCGGCGGAATCTGCTTCTACATTAACGAACGTTGGTGTACAAATGTCACAGTGCTGAATAAATACTGCAGCCCAAACCTGGAATCACTGTTCATAAACTGTAAATCCTTTTAAATCGCCGCGGGAATTCTGCTCATTCATTCTGACCGGAGTTTACATAACACCGCAGGCCAACGTGAGTGATGCACTGCAAAACCTGGCAAACCAAATATCAGGCTTGGAGCAAAATAATCCAGATTCTCTTAACATCCTTGGAGACTTTAACAGAGCAAAACTAACACTTGAACTTCCAAAATACAGACAGCATATCAATTGTCTTACAAGGGAGAAAAATACACTGGATCATTGCTACACAATTCTTAAGGACGCATATCACTCTGTACCCAGGGCAGGTTTGCCAAGACTGTATGTTGGAATAAGATGGGAACTCTGATCACTGCTTGGTTGGTTCATCTTATTCCAACATATAGGCAGAAACTAAAATCTACTAAGCCTGTAGTAAAAACGGTGAAGAGATGGACCACTGCGGCAAAGCAGGAAATACAAGACTTTTGTCTGCACTTATTGGAGTATCTTTGAGGCTGGAACTGATAGCCTGGATGAAATGACTGACACCGTGACATCGTACATCAGTTTTTGTGAAGGTGTGTGTGTGTGCCAACCAAAATCTTCTGCAAATACAGTAACAACAAGCCATGGTTCACAGCCAAACTGAGAAAACTTTGACATGCCAAGGAAGATGCCTACAGAAGGGAGGACAAAACTCTGTATAAGCAGGCCAGGAACCTGCTGACAAAGGAGATCAGAATAGCCAAAAGAATCTACTCTGAAAATCTGAAAAACATGTTTTCAGATAACAACCCTGCATCAGTGTTGAAAGGCCTGCAAGACAT
This sequence comes from Tachysurus fulvidraco, assembly GCF_022655615.1. NCBI lineage: Eukaryota > Metazoa > Chordata > Actinopteri > Siluriformes > Bagridae > Tachysurus > Tachysurus fulvidraco. The sequence goes on along the minus strand of NC_062530.1, from coordinate 16,138,607 downwards.
CACAAACTTCAAGAGTCCACCTCCCACTGAAGCAAACAAAGACCTGGCTGACGACCTCAACATCTTCACACCTCCCATCCAACCCAGCCCACTGACTGACATCTCAGCTCTGGGAACACCATTAACAACTCCTCCCAGCAATCAAGTTGCACTCACAATTTGTGAAGAGGATGTGAATCGGCTCTTTCATGCCCCTTTTCCACCAAGGCAGTTTGAGTGCTGGTTCAGAGCTTAATTTAGAACCAGTTCTTTCTGTTTTGACAGCCAAAGCACTGGCTCTGAACCTGGAAAAGTGGTTCTTAAGTAGCACCAAAACGTTGCTGGTCTAGACTTAAGAACCCCTTGCATCAGTAGCTGTGGGTGGGGTTACTGTTAGCACCTTTGATAATGTACTTTAAGTATACTAATGTTTAATACACTTTTACTCTACCGCAATATGATCAATTATCAGCACACATGAAAGTAGTTAGCTCCATGCTAAGGCTACCTTTTTTCTGTGTTAATGATAAAATAATGTCATGCACTTTCTCGATTACAACCTCCGTTTATACAGATTAAATGGAGCTGCATGTACACGTTGGATTAGCCATGTTTGGGTGCAAATGTAGGTTCACAAAGCCATAAGCATTAACAGCAATTGTTAACAATTGTTAACAACATAAGCAACATAAGCAATTGTTGTGTTTGCCGTTTCTGGGAAACGTGACGTGTATACAGTGACGTCAGACTAGGCTCTGTGATGGCCCTCTAGCCAATGGAAAGGCAATCCGGTTCTTAGAATTTTCGCCAGTGGAACCAACTTTGAACCAGCACCTGGTTCTTCCCGGTGGAAAAGGGGCATCAGAGACAGAAGACAAGGAAAGCTCCCGGCCCAGACGGGGTCTCCCCCTCCTGACTTAAAGCATGTGCTGTTCAACTGGCTCCTATCTTCACCCATATCTTCAACAGATCACTGGAGCTGTGTGAAGTCCCCTCCTGCTTTAAACTCTCCACAATCATCCCGGTCCCCAAGAAACCCTCCATCACTGTACTGAATGACTACAGGCCTGTCGCTCTGTTGCTTTGTACACCTGGTCGCTTCATGCATTTTCTGTGATCGGATAGCTATCCAATCGTAACAAGACCAGGTCTAAATGCCCTCCTAAATGTTTTTGAGACGGATATAAATCCGATCGTTCAAACCACTTCAGGAGGTGGTCTGGGACGAATTTCAGATTAAACTGGACAGGTGTAAATGAATGTGGATGTTCAAGCCACATACGTCAGCGCTATACTCCTCCCAAACGGAAGTACGTCACTCGCAAGTGATCTTTTACTCAGGTGTCTCGTTGGGTCTTAAAATCCACTGCTGCCGCCAGCGAAACTGCAGCAAACAGTAAATGCTGTTTTTTTGTAGCATGACTGCCGTAACAAGTTTTTTCGTCTTCTTTTTGATTGCATTCTGAAAACCGCAAACACCAAAGTGTTTCATTTCAATTAACCCGGAAATGAGGTAAAATATATTTGCATTTTGGGCGGGAGTAGAAAGATCGGATTGATATCCGATTTGCCAAGACACATTAATGTAGCCTAATGTAAATGGAACAGTTTTAACAAATCAGATAGCTATCGGATCAGAAATAAAAAAAAATAAAAAAAATGAAGTTGCCAGGTGTAAAAGGCCATCTGACATCTGTTGTAATGAAGACCTTTGAACAGCTGGTATTGGCCCACCTAAAGACAGAAACAGAACAGATGCTGGATCCCCTACAGATCAGTGGACGACACAGTCAAGATTGGACTGCACTACATTCTGCAACACCTGGACTGACCAAGGACATACGCCCGGATTCTGTTTGTCGACTTCAGTTCGGCTTTTAATACAATAATTCTGGAAATTCTCCACTCCAAACTCCTAAGGCTCACTGTACCACCTTCCATATGTCAGTGGATCACCAGCTTCCCGACAGACAGGAAACAACAGGTGAGACTGGGAGGTGTCACCTCCAGCATTCGGACAATCAGCACTGCCGCTCCACAGGGATGTGTCCTCTCCCCACTGCTATTCTCCCTCAACACTAATGACTGCACTTCAAGTGACCAAACTGTTAAACTCCTGAAATTTGCAGATGATACTATGCTCATCGTTCTCATCCAAGATGGCGATGAGTCTGCATACCGGCAGGAGGTGAAGTGACTGGTGCTATGGTGCAGTCAGAACAGTCTAGAGCTAAACACCATCAAAACTGTGGAGATGATAGTGGACTTTATGAAAGACCCCTCAACACTACTCCCCCTCACAATATCAAACAGCCCGGTGTCATCTGTGGAGGCCTTCAAGTTTCTGGGCACTACCATTTCCCAAGACCTGAAATGGGAGTGCAACATAAACTCCGTCATCAAAAAGGCCCAGCAGAGGATGTACTTTCTATGCCAACTAAGGAAGTATGGTCTACCACAAGAGCTGTTGATGCTGTTCTACAATGCAGTCATTGAATCTGTCCTGTGCACATCCATCACCATCTGGTTTGGTGCAGCAACAAAACAGGACAGAAACGGACTGCAACGTGCAGAAAAAATAATTGGTGCCCCCCTGCCCACTCCCCAGGACTTGTACGACACAAGAACCAGAAATCGGGCAGGAAAAATCACCATTGACCCTTCACACCCTGGACACAGCCTCTTTCTCTTTCACAACTTATTTGGGGCAGTAGTGGCCTAATGGTTAGAGAGTCTGATTCGTAACCCAAAAGGTTGTGGGTTCGAGTCTCGGGCCGGCCACGACTGAGGTGCCCTTGAGCAAGGCACGAAACCCCCCCAACTGCTCCCCAGGCGCCGCAGCATAAATGGCTGCCCACTGCTCCGGGTGTGTGTGTTCACTGCTGTGTGTGTGCACTTTGGATGGGTTAAATGCAGAGAACAAATTCTGAGTATGGGTCACCAGCCGTATGTCACGTCACTTTCAGCTCCTCCCTTCTGGCAGGCGCTACAGAACTTTGCTTACCAAAACTGCCAGACACAGGAACAGTTTCTTTCCCCTTATCACCCTGATCAACAACTCACCATAATTATATTCACTGCTTCATATCTATAAGTACTACATTATCAGGACTGTCCGTCATCAAATCATCTGTATATTTTACACACACTACTGCTGCTATATATTGTACAATATTATTTGTACTCCCACACTTTATGTACATAACATATTCTATATTTATATTTAATACTCCTTCTGTCTATATTGTATCTCATCATCTGCATTGTCTTGTATAGTTTGTATAGCATAATGATATTGATGTCTGTACTTTTGAGAGTCACAAACAGCTGGAACCAAATTCCTTGTGTGTGTCAACACACTTGGCCAATAAACCTGATTCTGATTAGAGGAGGAGCGTCTGAGTGTAGCCTCACTGTATTAGACAACATGTTTGTGCTTGTGGGGGATGGGAGGTTTTAATAAAAATGTGTTTGTGTTCATGTTTACATGAATAGTCCTGCTGGCAATAAACTGGCAAGAAGAGAGTGGTCGCAAAGATGGAGAAATGTGAGCTGCTAAGGTCTGTAGTTTTTTGTTTTCATTGGAGGTTTGTTTCATTGCTTTTGTTACGAAAGCTCACTGGTTCGAGTTTAGATTCAGTCTACCCCTCCCCCAATATCTCCCAATCTCTCCTCACTCCTGGGCCAGTTTTAATAGAAACCAAATGTTGGGTGTTAGAAAGTTTAGTTAAAATGCCAAAGAAGTGTAAGCACTTTAGTGATTTTTGGTTAAATGTTTTTTCTTGTCTTTTTGAAGTTCCTGCAAAAGGAATTTCTTATGTTTGCATTTTCCTAGATTTATTACACATGACCTTGTGCTTGTATGACTTGTTTAGAATATAAACTGCATTGTAATAGGCCTGAAAGTTAAACTGAGATAAGCTTTGTCTGTGGAACAGTACAAAACTGTCAGTAAATTGGTTTGGATGATTTCAAGTTTTGGCATGTACAGTACCATGCAAAAGTTTTAGGAAGGTGTGAGGAAATGCTGTAAAGTAAGAAGGCTTTAAAAACATATGTTTATTAATTGTTTGATTTGATCAATTTACAAAAAGCAAAGTGAGCAAACAGAAGAAAATTAAAGTAATATTTGGTGTGACTACCCTTTGGCTTCAACATCTTGGATACTTTGTACACTTGCACAAAATCAGGGACTTTGTAGAATCAGAATCTGGTGTATGATTAACCAACAATACCAAACAGGTTCTAATGATCATCAATTTCACATGTAGGTTGTAACACAGCCACTGACTGGAACAGAAACAGCGGTGTAGGAGGCTTAAAACAGGGTGATGAACAGCCAAACTGTTCCTGAGACAGGGCAAAGCAACAATACACAGGCTAGTTATACTGCATCAACAAGGTCTCTTCCAGGCAAAGATTTCAGGTTGTGCTATTTTGAAAAAAGCACAAAGAAACGGCCAATTTTGGTTACCATAGACACAGTGGTCAGCCATGGAAACTTAATGCAGCAGATGAGACACATCATGCTTACTTCCCTTTGGAATCAGTAGATGTCCAGCAGAGCCATCAGTAAAGAACTTTCAGAAACCAGTGGGTCCCAGGTACACTCATCCATGAGAAGTCTGGACAGAAACGGTGTTCATGAAAGAAATACAGCCAAAAATGTATACCTCCAACATAGGCTAACAACTCAACTATGCATGAAACCATAGGAACTGTTGTGAAGAAAATGGCAGCAGGGACTCTGGACTGATGAGTCAAAATATTTGCTTTTTGTTGGCAGTTAGTTTGTTTCCTGAAGGGTTGGAGAATGTCTGCAGGTAACAGCGAAGCATGGTGGAGGTTCCTTGCAAGTTTCAGGCTGCATTTCTGCAAAGGGAGATGGAGATTTGGTCAGGAGTTATGGTGTCCTGAATACTGAGAAATACAGGCGGTTATTTTTCCATCTCGCAATACCATCAGGGAGGTGTCTGATTGGCCCTAAATTTATTCTGCAGCAGGACAACAACCCCAAACATACAGGCAATCTAATTAAGAACTATTTTCAGCATAGAGAAGAACAAGGAGTCCTGGATGTGATGGTTTGGCCCCCACAGAGCCCTCGTCTCAACATCACTGAGTCTGTCTGGGATTACATAAAGAGACATAAGGATTTGAGGCAGCCTACATCCACAGAAGATCTGTGGTTAGTTCTCCAAGATTTTTGGAACAAGCTACCTGCAGAGATCCTCACCACACCAAATATTGATTTGATTTGGATTCCCTTCTGTTCATTTACCTTCTATTTTGTTAATTGATTTACACACTATTTAACTAACCTAAAATAATAATTTCTATTTTTTAAATCATTTTACTTTACAGCGTTTTCCAAATCTGCACAGTTTTGATTTTAAATCATGATCATAAGTTGGAACAAAAACAAATTTTTCTGCTGCAATACTACCAGAGCACAGTGAAAGTTAAGTTAATTTTTTTCTGTTCCCTCCTTTGGCTTAACAGCAAATGGTGATGAGCCTGCGTGTCTCTGAACTGCAAGTACTCCTAGGATACGCTGGTCGCAATAAGCACGGGAGAAAGCACGAACTATTGACCAAAGCACTCCACTTGCTGAAAGCTGGCTGCAGCCCTGCTGTACAGATGAAGATCAGGGAGCTGTACCGCCGCCGCTTCCCCACAAAAATGGTGTCCCCGACAGACCTCTCTCTCTCTGGGGTCCACTCTACAACAGGTGTAGCTTCTGCAGGTTTGCCTGCTAGCCTCACCCAACTCGGGTTTGACAGCCACGGCGCACCTTCGCCTCTGCTGCCTGTCTCTCTCCTGGGGCCCAAGCATGAGCTCGGCCTTCCACACCTTCCCTCTGCCCTGCATCCTGTTCATCCAGACGTCAAGCTTCAAAGGCTTCCTTTCTATGATGTGCTGGATGAACTGATCAAGCCCACCAGTCTGGGTAAGTAATTTCCTCCCACCCATTCTGTATTTTTCTACTTGGTGTGCATGACTTCAAGGTGCTCTCAAAATTATTTATGACCGGATAAAATCCAGTGAGGCTATATATAGCTCTCGTGCTAAAATTAACGGATGCGGTATCATTGGAAAAAAACAGTGTTGTACATATTTGGGTCCACTCACAAGCTATCAGATTTCGTAAGCCTGAGTTCATGTGCATGTTGGAAATAAACAGGGTTTAAATATACCTTATTGAATGTTTGAGCTTTAAAAGTATGAAAATTTGGGTGCGGCATAACCGTAACCACATGACATTACATGACCTCATGACATTACATGAACTGAAACTGGCTTAAATTCTTGGTCTATAACCTTGTTCTATATTTCTGTATCTCATTCTGTAAAAATACTACAAAATAAAACCTCAGAATTAAATAATATAACTGTGGTCATTAATATGTATCTTAAATTAAAATTAAATTAAACTTTTTAACAAATGAAAACTACATGCATGTGAGAGTGTAGTTTATGGACGTTCCTGTGGTTCAGCAGGTTTAGGCAAAATACCCAGCACAAAAAAAAAAAACTACGCACAAGCCTTCATTTAGTAAACTTAAATCCCTGCTGATGATGGGGTATCTCAAAACAAAACCTTGTAAGAGAGTTTCAGCACAAGTTCTAATACAAAAGCAGTTCCAGCTGAGACGTTCAGCATAATTTTTGTCCAAATGTCAGTAATATGTCTAGTCCCTCATCACTCATCACATTTTTACAAACATGTATTTGCCACATCTTTGGTTGCAAATAAATGGTTCGGAATAAACATTTAACATTTTAGTCTTTATTGAATGTATGAATGAATAATTTTCTTTCTCTCTCTTTTCTTCAAGTTCTTCCTTACTATAAGCAGATTAAATTGAGTAAGTTCTTTTTGAACATGTACAGTTTGAATTGCATTTTCAGTGGTATGTCACCGAAGAAAATCAGTAAATTGGTTCTTGTCTTTGTGCTTTTGGTCAGAAATAATGTTCTTCAAAAAAAGCTTTCAAAATATCAACATACTGCCTCACATAACTGTAAAAAAACAAAAACAAACAAAAAACCACGTATCCCTCGCACATCAACTACTATTTTACTATTTCAGTGAAACATTTCTCATGATTTATTTGCCTAATTCCATTGCACACTGTTATTATTGTTTTTTTTTTCCAGCCTCGGACAACAATCAGAGGTTTCAGGAAACATGTTTTGCATTTGCATTGACGCCACAGCAAGTCCAACAGATCAGCAGCTCAATGTAAGTAGTAACTTGATTTGCTTACCATGGTTAGAAACCATAAGAGAGTTCAAGTTTGTAAATCAGAAGGGATACGAATAGTACATAGTATTTAATATGAATGGGAAATCTGGGTAGGCATGCAGAATTATTCGGTAGTTTTATAAGAAGTTCGGATAAAGCGGTAGAAAATGAATGAATGAATTTAATACCTATTCTACACATTTTAGTAGTTTCAAACATGCTGTTTTTTCTCCTCTTTTTCTCTCACTCCTTCCCTTGTCTGTTTCTTAGGGACATCTCTGGGACCAAATGTGACTTTTCAGTACAAGTTCAGTTAAGGTATGATGATCAAAATTTCTAACCCTAACCCTTTTTTCATCTCTAGAGAAACACACAAGACAATTTATAAAAGTAGCCTTTTTATTCGAAATGATTATATTAATATTATTAATATTCTAAATTGCATTATTTCATTATTTTCCCTATTTCCTAAACGGCGAGTGAGAAGAATGAGAGAGGAAACAACCACACATTGCTCAGTTTTACAATGCACATGAAAGCTACAGCTTGCTTCTTATTAGTTCCTAACTGTTTAGTTTGTTTTTACTTTCCTATGCTTTTGCTGTTTAGGTTTTTGTGAGCCAGTGAAGATTGTTCCCACACATTTGTTAGTTGGCCCCATATCACACACAGTTCACATCTGCTTTATCTTTCGCAGGTTTTGCTTATCAGAGACGAGTTGTCCTCAGGAAGACCATTTCCCACCAAACCTCTGTGTGAAAGTGAATGGAAAGCCCTGTAACCTCCCTGTGAGTCTAAGCTTGACAAAATCATGTACAAAAACATTTCATCTGGTTGTGAAGAAAGCCAAGCTTTCACTTGACAAGTTCAGGAACAAAATGTTCTTAATTGAACTTCAGATGAGATTCAATGCCGCACCAAATATCTATTGGCTCTTTAGCCAGTGAATAACCTGGTTGATTAGATTCTTTTAATAAAAAATAACTGTTAATAACTGTTTTGTCATGCAGTTATTAATCTTTCTGATTGTCTTTAGGGCTATCTTCCTCCAACTAAAAACGGAGTAGAGCCAAAAAGACCAAGCAGACCCATCAACATTACCTCTCTGGTCCGATTATCCACAACAGTCCCCAACACTATTGTGGTATCTTGGACATCAGAAATCGGCAGGGTAAGCAGTGAGACAGTTGGTGCTACCAGTCAACATTGCTTTATTCAAGTCTATGATCGATACAGCACTGAATCTGCATCTCAAGAAAGGGTGTCGTCTCTTGTTTCTTTAGAGTTATTCCATGGCAGTGTACCTCGTCCGACAGCAGTCCTCTACAGTTTTGCTACAGAGACTACGGTCGAAAGGCATCAGGAACCCAGACCACTCAAGAGCACTCAGTGAGTCCAGTAGTGGAAATATTTTGAATGATGTATGGCTGAAGATGCTATGCTTGGTGTATTTGTATTTCTTGTGCTCAGTCATTAATCATAAAATGCTCTTTTACATTTCAACAGTCAAAGAGAAGCTGACGGCTGACCCTGACAGTGAGATCGCTACCACTAGTCTGAGAGTCTCCCTTCTCTGTCCGGTATGCAAGCTCTCTTTGTTGTAGTGATAATGATGCACAGATAAGCATCTATAAAAAGAAAATGTAAATACTGTATATATGGTGGACACGCTATGAAGAAATATCTTGACTTTGATCTTGAATTTGAAACAGCCCTGTTTCTGCCTTACATCTTTAACTTGGCACATAGTTAGTTAATTGTGCAACAGCTACACAATACTGACACATTCTTAAACATTATGAACCAAATTGATGATGGAAGATGACTTTATTGGTCATCCATATCCCAACTTGTTAGGAAGATGGGCTCAGAGTTCAGGGTCAACCATGATATGGTGCCCTTGGAGCAGAGAGGGTTATGGGCCCTTCAGTGCTAGGGCTTGAAAATCTGACCTTTTGATTAGTAACCCAGAGCCTTGAGCATAAATCTATGACTGCCCACTCTAATGCTTGTCTGATTTGGTTATGATTGTGCATGTACCTGTATACACGTGACAGCTGGGGAAGATGCGGCTGATGGTTCCGTGCCGAGCGCTGACGTGCTCACATCTGCAGTGCTTTGACGCTACACTCTACATCCAAATGAACGAAAAAAAACCCACCTGGGTTTGTCCAGTCTGTGACAAGAAGGCCCCATATGAACACCTCATCATCGATGGGTCAGTGTTGCAAATTGCTCTGTAAATATTAGTAATGAGTTGCTCAGTTATTCAGGAAGCTGATTTTGTTATGTGCAGATTGTTCATGGAGATCTTAAACAGCTGTGTAGACTGTGATGAGATCCAGTTTAAGGAGGATGGAAGCTGGGCACCTATGATATCCAAAAAGGTGGTGCAGGAGGTGTCTGCTTCCTCCAACGGCTTAGAGGGTATGCCCTGCTAACGCTCACTTTCCTGTCCATCAATTGAGTTAATATGGCAACACTTTAGATGTGTATCGACTTTGTTGCTTTACTCATTTTTTAACGGCAACTGTTCATTTCTGGAGTAGTTCTGAAGTGCTGTGGATTTTAAATAGATGAACATTTTTAGCAATCTGGGACAATATGTTGAGATAAATATTATTAAAACTCAATTGAGTTCAGTGTGTAGAACCAAAGTAATTGTATATAATATATTACTTAACTTTTATTACTAGAATCTAAATTAAGCTTGTTGATTATTTTTGGGCTGTGTTTTGTGCAGGTTCATGTCGACCAGTGCTGTCTGAGCACAAAAACAGCTCATCCTACACTAGCGGTAGCAACAGTAAAAAAGTGGAAGTGATTGACCTTACACTGGACAGCTCCTCAGAAGATGACGATAACGATGAAGAGCCTCCGCCTAAACGGCCCTGTCCTTCACTTTCGCCCGCTTCACCACCTGTCACTAAAGGGTTAGTCTTTGTTACAGCACACACATTTACTTTAACTGAATGATGAGGCGTTTAAAAGCCTGGTGACATGGATATAAACTGTGTGAAACTTTTCCTTTCCCCTGTATACAAGGCACTAACATTTGTTTATGTTTATTGTTTAACTAGCTGTTTATTAATTGAGCGCATTTTCTTTTTTATTTGTACAACTCAGTTTTACCGTTTATCGTTTATTTATTTATTTTTCCCAACAGCGTGTTAAATCTTCACCATCAGGCATCGCCAGTGACGCGAGCTCCAAGCATGCCAGCAGTGGAGACAAACTACATTCCCCCTCCACCACCTCTCATTCAGGACTACCGCCACTATTACCACACACCCAGTGACCTGTCAGGTATGAGGCCAGATGCATGAGTGTATGTGGCTTAGGGGCTTTTTGTGTTCCTAGTTTTATAAAAGAGCAGTAAACCCTGCTTGGTGATTTTCCCTGTTGCCTTCCTTATTACATAGGAATCTTTACTCATTCCAGTAGTTTTGGCCTGATAGCTATTCAGACTTGTTCCTGATTTCTGTTGTTTATGTTCTTTGTTTTTCCACAGATCTGAATTTCTTTTCATTTTTACCAGGGGAAAATCATCCGGTAAGCCCCATCCCTAACTTGTGCTGTAAAGTTTCCCTGTAAGGGAACATGTAAATGAATGAGAACATTTTTCTGTATGCATGGTTCATCTAGGTGTCTAAGGTGTCCAAGTTCATAAGACAAAAATATATAGCATTTGATATTTCCCAAACACTGACAGTGGAGACTCTAAATGCTATTAATAATTTTTTTTTACACATATTGCCTTATGATTGTATGGCTGGCATGCAGGTCATTTTGAACCAGTTATAAAGTTTTAGAACTTACAATAACATTAAAACTCTTCTGTTTTTCCACCACCAGCATTACAGCATGGTGATGGCAGCCGCAGCTGCAGCATCTGCCTCAGCGTCAACATCAGAAGATCACGAGCTTCTCCGCTTCTTGCCCTATAACTCCTCACCGCTGTACCTTGAGCAAGCAGGCACCGCGCCGAGCAGTTCACTGGCACCACCCAATGGCAGCGCAGGCAGCAGTAGCAGCCTGCGGGACAGCCATGGGCACAGCAGTGTTTCACGTTCACGGTCGGACACAGCTGCCTCAGTCATATACGGCTCCATGCCGGACGTCATCTCGCTCGACTGAGCACACAGGCACAGCAACCCAAAGACTGTCGATGTGGGCTATCTGCACCATCCATGGGAGACTAGAGAAGCCTGGTGCGCTTCCTGAGGATTTCGAGATGAATGAGGCAGAAGGAAAAGAGGGGTGGTGAAAAAGAGGACAAAAAACTTTGTAAAAAAGATGATGATGAAAAAGAAAACGCTGTACAGAGAAGAAATATCTATTTTTAGTTTTACTTTTGTATATAAACAATAGGACGCTGCCCGCCCAGTGAGTGACTTCGGTTCATATATTTTTTGTGTGAATACTGAAGGTGTTTTTTCACTTCTCCATGTGCTGTCCCTTGACTTAAACTTATTCTGTATCTTTTATACTCTTTTTGCTATTTTATTTCACCTCAAACACTTACACACTTCAATCCCAGTCATTTTGATCTTTTTTGAGGGGTCAGTATGTTATTTAACGACACTTTGTTGTGCAGGTAATTTATGATGCTTTTAAGTTATGTAGTTTGTATGCTGTATAAAATCATTTCCTGATGCCATTACAGGATCTAGCCATGAGGCATGCTCAGAACGCCAGACACCTCTTATTCCAGCTTTGCATTTACCTCCATCTAACAATCAGTAAAGTATGTGAAAGAGAGGTTTTTTCCAGATATTTATGCAGAGATCATGTTGCACACATCTCCCAGCTTATGAAACTAAATTATTATGATAATTATTTGAAGCTTCATAGTTTGCTATGAAGAATTTATCAACTGGGGAGAAATGTAATTGAAGGTTTGGTACTATAGTGCGATACATTTATGAAGTGAAGCGGTTAACCTAAGAAGTATATGTAGCTCCAGAAGGTTTTCGGATTTTCTGTCAGAAGACTAATTGAAGGTCAAGTGGTTTGTCCACCTTCAGTTATTACAAAACAATAAAATCAGATCTTGATTCAAACCATCATGCACCAGAATTTGGGAAACCCAAATGTTGTTAAAGATACTGTTGTCTGTGTAGCTTATAGTGAAAAACACTGTATTGCAGAGATCAGAGATTAAGAGCGATGACACTGGGAGCAGGAAATGGTTAACGCCCATTGCAGTCTGTGTTGGAACCTGCTGTTTCCTGCATTTTCTCTGCATGAAGATGTGTCATGTGCTACTCTTCCACAACGTCAAGTTTTCAGGACTGTGATAATCAATCCTTTAAAGTTATAGAATAACATTTTGACGATTTAATTTTTTATTTTATTTTTTTCACATTGACTAAATATAAACTTGGATGACTGGGTCATAAATTCTACATGTACATACAAAAGAACTTGACCGTTAGACCTATTTTCAACCAAATTAACGTTTTTAAAATTCTGGTGCAGACGTTTTCCATTTTAGTATTTATTTTAATTGGCTTGGAGTTGGTTTTTCAAACCTTTGGAAAAGTGTGCCTGGTCATATCGCTTGGTCCTATACATCTCTCTCTGGCATGCAGAAACCTAGCAGAAAAAAATAGGTTTCTTCTTCCTGGTGTTCAGCTTCATGTTTCCATGTAGAAAGAAGGATTTTATTTGTCAGAATGATTAAGTATCATTTTTAAGATGATCTTTCAGTTTTTTATTTAAATGTTTTATTTTTCCTGGTGACGTCACAGCCACGCCATCCTTGCCGCCTCCACCCCTTACTCCTCTTTGTTAAAAACTGAACTTATTTATTTTTAATCTATATATTTTTAGTATTTGTTTGACAATTATGCTTTACTGTCATCATACATTTATTTCAATATGAATTATTTAAGAGCCCTTGCCACATGCATTGTAACAAGCATCCTGTTATTTTTTTTTTATTTGTGTTCCTTGTTCTGTTTTACTGATTTCTGTCTGTTCTGTACGTTAATTCCATCTCCACAATCTATGGTTGTGTCAGATTTTACGATTTCGTTGCAAATTAAACACTTAAAGATGAAAGCCGGCTGCGTGTGGACAAACTCCGGCTGAATTGTTAGGACCCACTGAGAAATGTGTAATTTTTGTGTTTATCCACTGACTTCTTATGCACAGCGGTTACTACCTGTATAAATGTGTAAGCTTTCATCAAAATCCATCTGTTTTCTGCAGGCCAACATTTATACATGTAGTACATGCTAATTCAACTGAAGTGAATAAATATTTGAATAAAAGGATATTGTGCACTGAGGGACCACGACTTGATTCTGAGAACTGTTCTTCAAGAGAAAAGTCTGCACTGGAAAATGAATATTGGTGAGGCATTAGATTACACTGAACTGAAGCCCTAAAAATGAAGCAGCCCATATCTAGGTTCCCGGTAGAAGCACTGTTTTTTTTTTAATATATATTTTTCTAAAGAAATGACGCAGACCGTGCTGTAATCGACTGACACTCAAACCGTTCCAGGTTTCCTACCACTAGAGAAGAGACTTAGCCCATTTTAGCTGTACTGGTAAGACTGGTGTGCATGAGATCTCTCTGCCTTAAATTCTTTTCTTTGCTTTTTTTTCTCATGAAAGAAATCATTATGTACATCAAGCCACTATCAGTTTGTACAAAACATCAAATTATTTATTTGATTTGGGATACATTGTTTACCTAATGAATGTTAATTGTTTATGTAGAGAGTGGTTTAGCTGTAATAAAACACATGCAACTATGTACTATTTCTGTCTTTATTCGAAATATATGCTCTTATTTATTTATTTTTTTTACATGGCACTGTTTGTGGATCTACGTTTGGGATAAGTTGTTTTCAGGTCTCAGTAAATATATGCACAAACCACTGAAGAAACAAATACCTTTGATTAAAGTAATGGCCAACATCCAAACCACAGGAAATCAGCACAGCAGCGGAGGTTGTGTCAGTTCCTCCAGGGCTGCAGTTGTAAATAGCCTACTCACTGAATGTATAGTCTATGATTCTTATATACTGTCCGCTTCAGAATTATTGGCACCCTTTGGTAAAGATGAGCCAAAAAGAAATGCATCTATCACGTTCCACTGAGGTATAAATGTGAGGTGACGGCAAAATTATAGAATACACAAATGAAATGAGGTCTTCGTAAATCAGGCTATAAAACAATGTGGTGTAGGGGTGAGTGGGGGTTAGTAGCTGTGCTGTTTAAACAGTATTTAGTATGTTTAAAACATTCAGAACTGTAATGATAGTCCTGGAACTATTCACAATTTTAATTTCCCCCAGTGCACAGTTGGAAGGATTAGAGTGCAAAAAAATGTGTTCTTTTTTCTGTCAACAAATATCTGGTGTAAAATTGTTATACAGAAAAGTGCCTCATCTCCAGGGTTAAGTATGGGGGAGGATCTGTGAAAATGTGGAGCTCTTTTTCCTCCAGAGGCCTTTGGGAACCATATTAGGATACATGCCAGGAGGTTTAAATCTATCTACCTTTGCCATGAAGTTACAACAGGGTTGATGCTGGATCTTCAATCAGGATAATGATCCAAAACATGTGCCCGGCTCCACACAAAATGCTTCAGTGCTCACAGAAACAAGCTTTTGTCCTGGCCATCCCAGTCCAGTGACTTAAGCCCTGTGGAACACACGTGAGGTGAGCAGAGGTCACAGGAGGAGGACAGATTCTGTATTCAGAAGTAGGCTCAGGTTCCTTGTATTGTACTTTCATTGGTTTTCATTATAGAAGATTTTGAGGATGTTGACGATTTTTTTTACATTTACAGCGCTATCAGTATAAAAGCTTTGCATTTTTGTTATAAATATTTCAGAAATATCACTTGCACCTAGTCAACTGTCTCACTCTCATTGTTTCAGTGTCATACTGTTGAGCGACATCTAGTGGTTTTCTGTGATAGTGGTTCAGCTCCGACATGCAATTATTAAACAACAATAAGAGCAATAAAAATATACTCATTCTAAAAAAAAATCCCACAAGAAATCACACTTTTGTTTATACATCAAGGTGTGACAGTGAGAATAAGTAATACAGTACAGGCAACAACAGTATTACAGCACTATTATATACAAATATATAATACAGAAGGCAACAAATCAAAGGCTATAAATAAAAACAACAGCAAAAACATAAACAAGAACAACAACAACAACAACAACAATAATAATAATAGTAATCATACTACTAATAATAATATCAATAATAATAATAATAACAACAACAACAACAATAATAATAAGCTACGGCTGTATTAACTTGAAGTATCCTGCTACACAATGGTCAGTATGTCTTGTGTTTGGCTTAATTTTTTTTTTTTTTTTTTTTGCTGCATACTAAACAGGCTTAGGTTAGGACGCATAAGCCATATAAGGATTTGATTTATTTTAGGCATTACGATTCACAAAAACTGCAAACTAGATTTTATTCATTATATTTCATTTACATTTCTTTAAATAACCTCCAGCAGATACGTTAATGTTTGTTTCATCAGGTCCGAACCCACAAACCTACTCACTTAATTCTTCTCATTTATGATTATGGGGTCAGAAATAAAATACACCATTATTAGGCGCATTACCGCTACCTACTGGACTCCTTGTGTTATGTTTTATATCTTATGTTACATATACAGGACATATTATAAATGTAATATTGAGTACAGTATATGTTTATTTACATTTTATATCCTTTATATAACATGAATTAAACTAACTGATATATTTATATGCAGTGTTTATAAAGGTTTATCACATTAGTGTTAGTCCAAAATCAAATCTAGAACAGGTTCCGGTTTAGAAAAAAATCCGCGAATTGGAAAATGGGTCTATTTAAGAGACTGTATCGAATACGGGTGGGAAAACAGCGCATGCACGGGGGGAAATCGCGTTTGAGATGAAGTCACGTGACACGGGCGCCAAATTAATGCGTCAGGAGAGGAGACGTAGAGCGGCGCCTTCACCGTATCTGAACGGACTCGGAGCTGGCGATGCCTGGATTTGATTTTCCAGCTATTTTTAGTGCTTAAGCTGTGAATGGCGCCTAAACAGGACCCTAAACCTAAATTTCAAGAAGGTAAGACGTGTTTGAACGCTTTATGAACCATGGAAACGAG
This sequence comes from Tachysurus fulvidraco, assembly GCF_022655615.1. Classification (NCBI taxonomy): domain Eukaryota; kingdom Metazoa; phylum Chordata; class Actinopteri; order Siluriformes; family Bagridae; genus Tachysurus; species Tachysurus fulvidraco. The sequence continues at coordinate 16,122,226 of NC_062530.1, read as the reverse complement.
CTCACGAGCGCGCCGCTGCAGCTCGCACAATGGCGCGCGCGCACACAAACGAGTCCCAGTGTACACAAAGCCGGAGGAGGAGAAAATGTCAGAACTGACAAACTACTGTTATACCTGAAACAACAAGTGTGTATGATCTCGCACAGCCTTTTAGGAATCGCTAAAAAAATGACCAAAAAGCTTGCTGGCGTCTGTATGAGGATACGTTTAGCTCGCTAGCCCGTGAAGGCTAGTTAGCTACGTGCTTAGCAACGATAATAACACGTATCTGGTGCTATTAACTAGTTTAAATCCATGGTAGTGAAATGTCACTTTAGTTTCTGCGCTATTGCTGATTCTGGGTTATATATTTTGCCACTGCATGTTCGTTTTGCTCTTCTAACAAATTAGCCTACATGCTAGGTTCTGCGCATGCGCGTTTTATTTGGCCATCAACTCATGGTTTATTTGATCGATGGAGGCATTTTCTGATCAAGAGAGAAATGTCTGTAATAATTCATGCCATTTTTTTCTTAATGCATCTCAGCTCAAGCCAGCTGTCACATGAAGATTCAATATTTCTTACCTCCCGTCATGTTTATCCAGATTCTGTGAATGAATCTGAATGAGTCATTTGTTCTGTGAATGAATTTGAATGAATCCTATAGTTCCAGCAAGAAGCTTTGCAGCTACACAGTATTAAATTTTTAGGATTTTTTTATTGTAGACAAACATGAGCTTGGCTTTACCTGTAAATGACTGAGGCAGAACATAACGTTTTTACTTTACTCTTTTCTGTGTGATTTCCTTCATATAGAAACAGATTTGAGATAAATTAAAGACTGTTGGTTAGTTCCATGGACAAGCAAGTGAAGGTAGATTTAACCAGAGTTAGTTTTTATATAAAAGTCCATCATGTTGCATGCTGTGAACTGGCGATAGCAATCTCACCTTCTCCCCCCCCATTGTTCTGTTTTTCAGGTGAACGAGTGCTGTGTTTTCATGGGCCGCTGCTATACGAAGCTAAGGTACCCAAATCTCATTCTTTTAAGATGTTTCTTCAAGCTGTTGAGTTCTCGCATCGTTCATCTGACACTCATTTGTCATGTTTTTTTTTTTGTTGTTTTTATTTTTGCAGTGTGTAAAAATCAGTATCAAGGACAAGCAAGTCAAATACTTCATTCATTATAGTGGATGGAATAAGAAGTAAGACTCACACTTGCATTTTAAAATGCTTCTCCATTTCTGCTCTTTCAGTTAAAAGGAGAAAAGCATTGTGTACATTTTTTTACTTCTGGTATAATTTTGTTACAGCTTTTATATAACTGATTGAAAGACTTAGTCACTGGTGATTTTTATATTTTTGGTTTATTTTTTTCAGTATAAATGTTTCATGAATGTCTCCTGTTCTTGTTAGTTGGGACGAATGGGTTCCTGAAAGCCGTGTACTCAAATATGTGGACAGCAATCTGCAGAAACAGAAAGAGCTTCAAAAGGCAAATCAGTGAGTTCTCTTAGTCGCTGCTCAACCAATGAGGTTGGAAAAAACCCTCGATATGTACAATTTTACTTGTCCGTGCTTAACTTTGTTTTTGTCTCCTGATTTATGATTATTTTGCCTTTTTTAATATCACATATTTTTTGAGGATTTCTTATGCACTCTGTTTACAATGTGAAAGAAATGTTCTGTACAGTACAAGTCTTTCTTTATTTTGCTCTGAAATACTTTTTAAAGCCATGATTATGGTTTGATCATGGGTTTAAATGAAATGTCTATTTTCTAGAGACCATTATGTTGAGGGAAGGATGAGGGGAGTTGCACCGAACAAGAAAATAGCTGCTGTGCAGCAAAAAAATGTTGATGTGTGAGTTGTTTCACAGTTTTTTGTCTCTTAGAACAAGTGGCATTTTTCAAATAATCATCCACTCAGACATAATACAAATAAAGTTAACTAAAATATCTTTTCCTTTTTTTTTTTTTAAGGAAAACAAAAAAGAACAAACAAAAAAGTAAGTAAAAACATTTCTATTGCTATATTAGGTTGGTCAACATTTTTACTTATTCCTGAAGGAGTTACTGTATATAATTTGATGTGTAACAAAGCAAACTGAAGATTTTTGGTTCACATCTAGCACCAGGAGCTGGAGAAGGGACCAGCACTGGAGAACTTCCTCACCCTCCACGCAAGAAGAGGGCACGTGTTGACCCAACTGTAGAGAGTGTATGTTAAGTCCTATTTTGTCTACTAGGTCACATACTTGTGTGGGGTCATGGAAAAACTAAAAGTACACCCTCCCTCAATTATAAGTTTTGATTCGTCAGGTCCTCACTAACTTGTATAAACAAACATAGCCTCTGGTGACAATAAAAATAACCTATAACTTTACATATTTCAGCAAGTAGTCAGTTTTCCCTAAAAGTAAACCAACAGTCAAAAACTAGGTGGGGGATAAAAATTGTATATTTAAAGTGTAATTAGCCACCAAGTGTTAGGAATTAAATGCACAAAATTAGTTAAACAATAAGTAACTACTACAATAAAAGCAGAGCTTTTGGTAATTTGTTGTTCTGTAGTTTGCATATGTCTGCATCATGTCGATCAGAAAGGACATCAGCCATGACCTCAGATAAACAGTTGCCTCTTCATCTCAGAAATGTTAAGGCATCTCCAAACAATTTAAAATTCACTCTGCTATAGTGAGAAAATATGGCATCCTAGCAAATGCAGTCCAAGGACGGACTTGGAAATTTGCAGTTGTTGAGACAACTGATTTTTATACTATATACTTTACACTACTTTATACCAGAATTTTTTTGAGACAAATTTGAGGCCACCCATCTGTCCAGCAGCTTACAGTGGGCAAAGATTCATGCAAGAGGACAGTTAAATCAAGCGCATCAGCAAATCATCTGAATGGCTAAAGATTAGAGTTAGAAAGCTGAAAACATGAATTGACTTCAATTATATTTTTTTGTGTGAGAGATTAATAGGGAATGTCATTTCTTAATGTCATCTTATTATTCTATTTGCTAAACACTACTTGAATTAGCCTTGTAGTTTCTTTACAAAACAATAGAAACATCTTGGCAGTCTTAGGCAGTATAGAGTTGTGGAGTGTGTAAACCTTTCTCATTTTTTTATATTTGAATTTTGCAAATTTTCCCTGAAAATGTTTTCCACTTTTGAGAAAATTAAAATAAACAAAGCCTTGGGATTTTGTCTGTAACAGTTGAACAGTTTTGGCAATCCACAAGGTAAAACTGGCTGATAATGGGACCTGTTTTGGTTTAGGAGGAGACCTTTATCAATCGTGTGGAAGTAAAGGTGAAGATTCCTGAGGAGTTAAAGCCATGGCTGGTTGATGACTGGGACCTGATCACCAGACAAAAGCAGGTGCTGATTAAAAGCCTCTCAATCGTTTTACCCAAAGCTGTACCGGTGATTAGCAATGTCTTGCAATATCAATTCTACAGTTTTTTACAAGTTCACTGTATAATTTTACTACCTTCTGATCTTGTCAGAAAATGGATTGTATTAGATGTCATGTGTGAGACTAAAGATAAATCATAGTGATTCTGTAGATGTAGTAACTGTAAAACGAAGCTTTGTTCACTTTGATTGCGACTGTGATATTTTTATGTCTGTAGCTATTCCACCTGCCTGGAAAGAAGAATGTAGACATGATCCTGGAGGACTATGCAAGTTACAAGAAATCAAGAGGAACCTCTGATAACAAGTATGCACAATTAATAAACTGAAAGGCATGAAGTTAGTTATCATGTAGTTAATGGAATAGCCACATCTTTGTGGTTCTCAATAATAGGAATCTGGCCTGGCCTTTGTCCTTAGGGAAGTTTTAGTTTTCATTAAATGTCGGTTTCTGGTATGTTTTAATTATTTATGGTATGTTTTAATTATTTACTATTTTGAGCAGTTTGTGACAGCCAGTGTGTGTTTCTTGGAAACCTGTCCTGGAAATGGATGGAAGGGCATAATTACATTTACATTTTATGCAATTACATAAGCATAAAATCTGATCTAATATAATAAATTGATCCGAATTCTACTTTTTTTTTTTTGTTTTTTTTTTATAAATAAAATTTACTGTGTTCAGATGTTTTTTGTTTGTGATGAAGTTTGTAACGGTGTCTTTTTTAGGGAATACGCTGTGAACGAAGTGGTTGCTGGCATCCGCGAGTACTTCAACGTTATGTTGGGCACGCAGCTCCTATACAAGTTTGAGAGGCCACAATACGCAGAGATCCTGGCTAATCATCCAGACACGTCAATGTCACAGATTTATGGGGCACCACACCTGCTGCGGCTTTTTGGTATGCATTATTAGCCAAATTCTTTACTGTGATCATGTTTTGTAGAACAGTTCCACCCTTATCTTTGATTTATAGTTGCTGTGATAATCAGGAGAACAGAGTCCCATGAGGTCAGTCTTTTCCCATGAAAAATATAACTGCTGAGGTTCAGCCAGTGCTCGATAATGGTTCATATATGGGGGATTCTGGAGGTGTGTGTGTAAAAAGTCCACTGTTCTTCCATAACAAGCATTAAAGCATCAGCTTTCCTTAGGTAAGACCCTCATAAACATACAGGAAACCACAGTTTAAGCAATGACCATAAATCAAGATTTAAAGGGATAGGAAAGGGCTTCTTAGAAAAGGGATGATTTTTACTTGTGCTTGAGATTTTTATACGCATCCAGTTAATATTTCTTAACCTGTAAACATATACAAGTTAGATAGTAGTTAAGACAGAGTTTACACCTTACTCACATTCTCCTTGCACCCCTGTGCCTCTTAAATGTTTGACAGTGAGGATTGGGGCCATGTTGGCTTATACACCTCTTGATGAGAAGAGCCTCGCCCTGCTGCTCAGCTACCTGCAAGATTTCTTAAAGTAAGTATATATTAATACTACTGAAGCTTTTAAGATGTCATATTTAGCATGTTTGCAGTGTTTTGTCTTGGCTAAAAATGAGATGAACTTGCAGAACAGAGACGAATGGGATGCAGGGACAATGTAATTGAATATTGAGTTAGAGAGCCATTGGAGAATACATCACTGTGAGTGCATTGTTTCTTTAATTGGATCACAGATTCTGGGTTGACTATTGAGTTGGAAAGAGATCCCCTCTGGTGCTTTAGGGAGCTTCATTTATAACTCTTGGATGTGTGTTGGCCTCCAGAGTTACAGTGAGGATGTGGCCAGAGTATTGCACAAAGCAAACAAGATTATGATAAATCTGAGTTAAAATATAACTTGTATGATTTGTATGGAAGTCCAACTGAAGCCAGACAAGTGGTTTAGAAATATTGCATCTTATGATTTTGGCACATCTGGGTTTCATAAAAATCTGTTCAAATAATAAAAATATGCATTTACAAATTAGTCATAAGTTGAAGTCTAAGTCATGACTAGCCAGAAGAGTAAAATTAGTCTTTGATACTTTCTGGAGTTTTGTGAACACTCTCATACACTTCATTTAAGGTCAAAGAACCAAAGTCTTTTATATTTAATGCTGTAAAACATCTACATGCTTTTACTTATAACGGCTACACTGTATACTGCCTGTCTTGTTTTTTTGCTGCCACCACTAGGTGGCATAAAGTCATCTGTGTGTCTGTGATTCTCATTAACACAATCTCTTGAAAATGTGGTTGAAGGTTTGTAGGATTTGTAGGGAATTTTTGTTGTACCCAGCAGATGATTCCTTTTGCTTTTAAGGGTATTTTATGTATACAAATTAGTAACAAGAAGGACTAGACTTGTTGGCATTCCTGGCAACATGTTTGATATCAAGTTCTACCTGTTCTCTATCTTGAAATTAAGATGAAAACTCTGCCATCAATCACGTTAGCAAGCAACCACAAAGTCGACTGTTTCCCGTTTCTGAAACTGAAAACGCTGACACTGGAGACTATTTTCCAAAAACGCCACTTGCATAAACATCTGCTCACAGAAACTTTCACTATATCGGCAATAACACATGGGTATTTAATGTGTTTAAATGGCTAGTCTGCAATCTGTTTTTATGCATATTATTTATTAGAATCGATAACTTGTATAATTGAGTTCATTTAGTTCTTTGATTTGCATCGACGCCAATCTACTGTAGGAGCTATTGTTGAATATCATTCACGAGAGAAAACAGCACTGTGGTTAAAAAAAAACTAGTTGTAATTATGATCCATTTGTTTGCAGGTATTTGGTGAAGAATTCATCATCTCTTTTCAATGCCAGTGACTACGAGGTTGCACCACCAGAGTACCACCGCAAGGCTGTGTGAGCACAAAGCCAACGATGATCTGTGGTGCTGAAGATTCATTACGGAATTTTATTTTTGTTTCTTTTTAAAACCCCTTTCTAAAGGAAACCCCAGAATCCAATGAAAGCCCTAGCACAGTTTGGTTGACTAGAAGGTGAATCAAGACTGATAGCAGCCCATTGAACAGGACTAATACTAAGGCTTATCGGAATGCTGCTCACTGTCAAGGTGTTGAAATATTTTGGTTTGTATACACTGATACTGTGTAAGAAAAGCAGAATCAAGGTTAATACTGCAAAAGATTTTTTTTTAAATATATATAGTATGTTTATTAATAAATTGTCCTTCTCTAATATGGCTCTGTCATTTTTCTTTGCTGTTCTTTGGCAGTTTTCTTTGGTTATTAAATAATGCTAAAGTGTTTGTCTACCATTTATTTTAGAAGGTAAGCTGATGTATACACACTAAACTTTTATGCAGGAAGAGGCTTTTTTTTTTTTTTTTAAAGGCACATTTCGGAAATGTGTGCACACATAATCACTGTCCACTTTATTAGGAACACCAGTTATATAATCTGCTGATCGTGTGGCAGTGGCACGATGCTTAAAACAATGCAGATACACATCAACAGCTTCAGTTGTTAAGAGATCACAGGAGAATGACCAGACTGGTTTGAGCTTACTGGAGGAATCTGAGGCTCTCCTGTCTTGTTGGCTGACAGGAATGGATGACAATGTGGTTTTATGCTGTTGTAGCCCATCTACCACGTGATTTTATGTTTTGCACGTACTTTTGGCAATACTGTACACGTACATTTTTTTTTCAGTAGTGTTTACCTGTTGTTACAGTTTGACAAAGACCTAGACATTAATATCCTTCAAATATTAAGACAAATACTTTTTATTTTTTCTCTCTCTCCTTTAAGTGGTCTACAGTACATTCATGGTTCTTGGGGCTGAACATCACAACCCATCAATATCAAAGTTATAGTGCATTTAAATGATGTCAAATGTAAACTAATGCCAGGTTTGAACAAAACTGGTTTTATGTGAGGGGAAAACTTCAGAGATTAGATTAGATTCAACTTTGTCATTGTGCAAGGTACATGTACAGAGTTGAATATTAGATCTACAACTATGGTATGAATACTACTACTAATAATAATATAACTTCAACAAAACAAAACTCATTGTAGACATTTAAACCTGAAGCAGAATGTCTAGTACTTGTTTAAAATGAGACAATAATGCAGATATATATATATAATCTTATATAGTTAATGGTGTACATGAGTAAAAGTTGGGAAACCCATGGTCTACAACAGTGGTGTCCAATCTTGTCTGGAAAGGGCCGGTGTTGGTGCAGGTTTTCATTCCAAACAAGCAGAAGTCACGCCTGATTCCACCTGTTTAATCAGTTGTTCTTGACTTTTAGTAGACTCCTGTGTGGCTTCTGCTTGGTTGGAATGAAAACCTGCACCCACACCGGCTCTTTCCAGACAAGATTGGACACCGCTGTTGTAGACCATGGGTTTCACAACTTTTCACCGCTGGTCTACAAAGTTCTCCAAAATATCTAATATCTAATTTCCCTTACCAGACACCCTTAGCCACAGTGACCTACAATTTTTATATCAATTTATACAACTGAGTAGTTAAGGGCTTTGCTAAGAAACCCAGCAGTGGCAGCTTTGGTGAAACTGGGATTCGAACTCACGACCTTCTGATCAATAGTCCTTAACCACTAAGTTAAAGCCAGGGCAAAATGAATAGCCTACCACATCCCCTAATAATACAGGATATGACTCAGTGCACCAGTAATAATCACACGACACCAACTCGAGATTTCCATGCACAAGGTTTTGTGTAGTAGATGTAAGAATGGAGATCATGTGAAATGTGAATAGTCTGCGACCTTCGCACTGGGACTTTAACCTGCATGCTGGATTGTGTTCCGCTGTTGGTGTGTTTTGGAAACACGCCAGTGTGAGCGGCGGAGTCTCAGTGAATACACAGGAAAAAACGCTGATCCTGTACAACTTCTGTACAACAAGTGTACTGACGGCTACGTGCTTCTGATAGCTAGCACTGTTCTCCAGCCATGAAAAGTCTGAAACAGAGACTGAAGAAACACGAAGCGTCAAACAGCGTGAGTAAGATTTCTTTTGAACAGGTTCAGTCTTATCGGATACTTTTTTAGGCACTGAGAGGAGTTTAGGAAATAGCTTTGGCTACTGGCTAGCATCCTGAGGTGGGGCTTCAGAAGGAACATTGGGTGTGGGTTCCTCAAAAGTGACGAAGTGGTATATTTTATTTAAAGCTCTAAGATTTTGTTGTTGTTTATTCTATAGAAGATACAGTTTTAAAGAAATATGTATATTAAGAGCCTGTAGCTGCATTTGCTTGTAATCAAGGTGGCTGTCAAAATCCTGTCAGGTTCAAACCTGAGCGTTAAACTGTATAACCGTTAAACTGTATAACCGTTAAACTGTATAACCGTTAAACCGTTAAACTGTAGCAACCGACCTAAAATTCTGGAAAATTCTCACATCTCATATTAAACCTTTAAATGTATTTCATCCCTATATGTATTTGAGTGTTTTAGAAGGTGTTAGTGTTAAAAATCAGCAGTGCCTGAAGTGTATACAGAATATTACTCTTAAAACTTGTATTAAATTGTTCTGATGATAGGCTGATGATGTATCCAGAGGCTTCTGGGTATTTAAATATTAATCCCCTTAACAACAACACATGCATGATGCATAGTGGTTTTGAGGTTTTTCCCATATAAATTCTCATAAAATTCAATCCTAAAAATCTGATGTCTCTGGACATGAGTTGTGTGGACGGATTTCAAGACAGGTCATTAAGACAGGTCTTTATTTGCTGTTGTTGCTTTAGTATCTAGCTATCATGTTTACCTGATGTTACAGACGACAGACTGGAACAAGTATGATGAGCGTCTGTTGAAAGCAGTGGAGGACGATGATGTGGAAAAAGTCACCAGCACACTCAGGAAAGGAGCAGTCGCCACTAAACAGGATGCCGAGGGCCGTTCTTCGTGAGTGTCAGCTTTAAATCTAAAGTTCCTTTAATCAAATAAAAGACGGTCGATTAATTTACTTTGGCAGCATTAATGAATTTCACAGAAGTCATCCAGTATAATGAATTAAACACTACTTAAATACATGTGCTTCTAACTTGGTTGTGTAGATGGGATGTGGTATCTCAGTGGTTAACTAGTTGGACTACTGATCAGAAGGTCATGGGTTCGAACCCCAGGTCCACCAAGCTGCCACTTCTGGGCCTCTGAGCAAGATCCTTAACCCTTAGTTGTAAATCACTCTGGACAAGTTTGTCTGCTAAATGTGATGCAAGCACATTAACCATTTGTATTTTCACTTTCTCTCCTGTCTTACTCACTCATTTCTTGGCACCAACATATGCCTTTAATTACAGATAAAGCCTAATGAGTATATAGTGATGAATTTAGCTTCTGATGTATCCTCTGTGATGCTCAGTGACTGATACCTTTGAGGTTCCTGGAAGTGTCTCTTTCTACAGCATACATGCTTTCATTGAGATCTGTTTTTAGCTAAAATGTTCTTATGTTTTTTTAATGACTTGATTTCATACCCCTGCCTTATATCACCGTACAGAGTTTTATAGTGCTTCTTTTTACAATTAAAGGACAATAAAAAAAACTGTTAAACTATATCTTCATCTGCAAAACCTCAGGTAAGTCTCTGTAATAAATAGTTGACTGTGCTTGGAATATTAATGAGGGTGGGTCATCCTAAAAATCTTTTCTTTAACATTATTTAAACATTATTTTTAAGGTTTTTGTGAGAATGGACCTGACACTACTCCATATCCCTGTAATGTATATCTTTTGTGTGCTTTAAATAGGGAGGACTTGGACCAAATTGTTTCTAGCTGTTATGGAACACAACAAGACAGCAAATTTTTTAGGAGGTTTAGTTATTTAAAATACAGACAGGCGACAGATTACAGGTTTGGTTTGTGTTTTGGTGTAAGGGGCATTTTGCTGGCATGGTTTGGGTAATGGTGTGTGTTCTGAGATGGACGATCACCACATATAAGTACAGAGTTTTCTAATTATTCATCTTTATCCTATAAATTCAGAGACCTGTAAAATCAGTGCTAAGATGCATTAAAAATGTGCTGGTGGGTTGTTTTGGCACCTTTTTTAAACAGAGAATCTTTAAACAATGTAATGTTTGAATATTATACAATATATAACCTCACCTTTTTGGAAACAAGAGCAGTAAAAACAAATCAGCTTAGCGTTCTTAAGCATTGACTTTTTAGTATTAAATCGTGAACGACAAGGCAGTATTTTAATGCCATTACTAGGCTCAACCTGTTTTACAGGATTCTGGCCTGAAGCCGAACTCAATGGAATATTTTAAGGCTTTAAGAATTAGGTCATGTCCCTCATTATGTTTGAAGCAAACAGCAAAAGCTTTAGACCACCTCCTTTCTTCATTACACCAACATATAGTACATGCCTGGCTGTGGAAACTAATTATAATAACTGATAATAACATGAAGTAATAGTGGCACAACAGGAAGGGTTGCCTCCTCATAGCTGCAAGGTTGTCTGTTTATTCCAATCACCCAAAAATGATTCTGGTAGGTGGTGTAGCTACTCTAAAATTGCTAAAATGGTGCAGTGCGATGTACTGATATTTATGTCATGGCCAGTGGGCCCAGAATAGGTTCCTGATCCACCTCAGCCCTCACTAGGCTAAAGTTGGACATAATGTTACAGCTAATTAATCACATAGCTGAAAAGGAATGACTGAATGATGATAACATGTTTCATGAACCCTCCTCCACCTCCCTGCTCTCATCAAGTGAAAATGCTGAGCTAGCTCAAGCTTGTTTTGAGCTCACAGTATGGAGGAATACAGCCGAGTATACCTGTTCATGCCGAAATAAGTTATTTAGTATTATATAAGTTAAATAAGTTATTTAGTTTAATATGTTATTATTAATGTATTAGATATTATGTATAGATGTATTATGTATTAGATATAATGTATTAATATTTTAAGCAAATATTCAAATAAGGACTGAGCCAATCTGTATCCCATAGTTTTTTCTCCTTTTTGGCCCTTGTCTTTTTTTGCCTTGATTAATCTTTGAAACCTTCTGAAATAAATCATTTGCCATGAAATGAGGAATATAAACTATTTACATCTAAGAATTTTCATTTCAACACAGGCTTCACCTAGCAGCGAGCAATGGCCTTATAAATAGCCTCAATGTTTTCCTTGCCCACGGTGTCAACCTACGCACAGCAGATGCTGCTGGTAAGAGTCATTCTTTACTCTAAATGAACCATTGTACTTGATACATGATATGTTTTACTTCTGCACTGATTCTGGCTTTGCAATATGTGACCAAGCATATGTAGAACATGTCTGATACAACAATAACATCTTATTCTGCAGGTAAAACAGCACTGCATCTTTCTTCAAGAGGTGGCCATTCTGCCTGTGTGCAGCGACTGGTGCAGGTACACCAACTTTTGCTTTCAATCACTAACAATTGCAGGAAGAATGGTCTGTGATCTAACTGCCTTGGTATGACAAGTTATGGTTGTACTGTGTTTGCTGTTAATAAAAACAGTCCTGCTAAAATGTACTTTCAAAATCCTGCTGAACAAGACCTAGTGGCAGCTGTATTGTTCTTCTTGGTTGTGTACAGCCTTTGTGCTTTTCTGCTTTTGTTCCCTCATATTAAATACTTTAGCTGAGGCAAGGTTAGAGCAGGTTTTTGTACCATAGCAACGCTACCTTTTCAGTGTACTGTAAACAGTAAGGAATCATAAAAAGCTACTTTGGGGTTAAGGAAGATAACGTTGGTGTTCCTTCCTGAGTGAAACACGATAGCCTTGACTAAAGAAACAAAAGTGGCATGACAAAAATGTTACTGTAATGAAAAAACACAGAGTTTTTAATCATCGTTGGTTTCTTGAAATAATAAGAATGTTGTTTTTTTTTACGATTGTGGTGTAAAAAAAATAAAAGTATTGAGTGTGTACTGTAATTACACTTCGTTGCAGTGTAAAAGTCCTGTAGACAGCACAGATCTGCATGGGAGGACAGCTTTACACGAAGCAGGTGAGCAGAACATCTAACATCTCTTGGATGTCTTTGTTTCCAACATCAGCTTTGTTTATTATGTTTTCCTCTTTTATTCATTCATTTGTTCCCCAAACATTATTTCTGCATCAAGATAAAGACAGCAAATGCTACATTCCATATTTTCCAGTTCAATTATGCAATGAAAAATAATATACATAAACTAATTCTATACAATATTAGCTTGTGACTTTGACCAGGTCCAGTATAAATCTTTACACATTTAACAGCCACTTTTTAAGAACTAAAAAACAGACTAATACAGGGCAGGACTTGCTGTTCTCCTCAATTCTTCATGACATGAATTCCATGAAGTCCTAGACCATGTTGAGTCACATATTTGCTGCAGGTCTGCCACATCCAAAAGGTGCTTTATTAAAGAAACATATTTGTTAGACAGCTGACCGGCAGTCACAGAAGTGTAGACGAGGAATGTTTTATGTTGATACCTGTAGATCAATTTACAAATAGAACAAAGTTTTTTAAAGGAATTGATGAATTGTGAAGGTGAGCAGCGCCCTGATGTGTCCTCCATGTGTTTTCTAGATTTAACCTACTGTAATAGCAGCAAAACACATATATTTTCTCTCCATTTTGCACCGTGTGAGGATATTAATAAATGCTTGCCCCGTTAACAAGCCCTTAGCAGACCGGATCAAACATTAACTTCTGCTAAGTAATATTTTTCTTAAATGAAATTTAGCTTAGTCTGGGATGATATTTTGTTTTTTTCCTACAGTAATCAGTGTCTTGTGTTTGAGATATATTCACAGATTTCTTTGACAGTGTTAAATCTGGCTCACACTGCGATTTTGTTTGTCAGACTGTACACACATGATCCCATCTCAGTTGGCATCATTCCAGACTGTACGACGGTCAAAATGGTGCAAAATCTGACGCACACAAGTCACAAGTCTGACGCAATTCATGTCATGAATCCGTGTCTCAGACCCACATTCTCTTGTTAAAATGGCAGGTAGAAGCAAATTAAAATAATCTGTAGCGTTATTTTTGGTTATTACAATCCTTGATGAGAAAACATCTTTCCTGAGCTAGATTAAAATTGTACGTCAGCCAGTTCGGCGCTCCTGTTGGCCCTTGGTTTGATGCTCATCGTAGAAGATGCCACACCGCAGGTAAGTGTCTGAAATCTTCTGACACTGCCAGAACGTCATCAGAGTTAAAAAATGATTGCAACGGCTGTAGATGACCACATCATACCAGTGATCAAAGACTACAGATTTTACCCCAGAAGTTTGTCTCAGACAATCAAATCGTGGCCAAAATCGCACAGTGTGAGCCAGGCTTTAAATGACAATGCGTTCATAGTTATTTTGTTTTTTGTTAGAATTGTATTTTCAGTTATTCAAAACCCTGCCCAGTTTGAGCATTAAAACAATTTGGCACTCTATGGATGCAGTAACACATGATGATGCTTCTCTATGTAACCAATTTGTATATGATTAGTGCTCATGATAAACATAAATATACACTCAGCATGATGTATAACTCCACATGATATTAACTTGTTTTTTTTTTGCAGCTTTTGCAGGACACACTACAATCATCAAAATGCTGTGTGGCAGCGGTGCAGCGGTCAATTCTGTCGACAAGGTAAGTACAAAGCTTGGATCTGCTTGGTTAAGCATTTCACTAACTTCACTAACTAACTTCACTCAGCAATAATTAAACCAAACCTTGGCCTTTCCTTAGCAAGAATAAAAATTCCCCTTTACCTTCACAGTGACTTTCCCAGTCCTTGTCTATGTATAACTCCCATAATTGCCGCACCTTAATATCAAACACTTGTAGTCATAGCAGATGGCTGCTTGAAGCTATTTACATTTTCCCACATCCTTACACTGAAGATACACTGTAAAATTCTGATGAATTAACATAAGGATGGAAAAATCCACTTCTGTCTGTAGCATCTATTTTATGTAGTTAGTCATTGCTGAAACTGCTAATTGCTTTTAAAAACAAAAATAAAGATTTCAGTGTTTACACAAAACCTTTGCTAGTGAGGAAAAACTTGATTACATTTTATTAATGCTGGATTTAAGCCAAAAATGTATCCAAAATATTTTGTATTTCTATCAGGATGATCGTACTCCTTTGATAATAGCAGCACAGATGGGTCACAGCCGAGCTTGTCAACAACTTTTAAACTGTGGAGCTTCTGTCAATCTGCGAGACAAGCAAAATAAGTATGCTCTTTATTTATACTGTTCTTATTTACATTCTGAATGATGGACCTCTATAAGGATCCGTGTGGCTGCAGGGTTTCATTCCATTCATGCAGAGTTAAACTCAATAAATGACTCTTTGCCGACATGACTGTACTGTATAGAGTAGCTTTAGTCTGTGGTGCAGCTAATACAGAACATTTGGCACATAGGGAGGTTTGAAGTATACTGTAAATATTGCAGGTTAACGGTCATGGGATTGGCAAGAAAAGGGTTGATTAAGGGTGCTATTTTTTTTTAACAAGAGGGTTTTGGGTGCTCACAAAATACAAGCTTTATCTTGGTCTGAGTCACTGTTTGAAATTACATTTATTTATATTTTGGGAAATAAAACCAAGTGTATTATTAAATACCACCTGCATGTACAATACATAATAATGATAGATAATGCTCACATATCAAGTTACATTTAAAACCCAGAACAGCAAAATTTCCTGTGTTCTCTTGGTGGGAGGAGTGGTAGACTCTCTCTCTCTCTCTCTCTCTCTCTCTCTCTCTCTCTCTGTGTCTCTCTCTGGCTCTCTCTCTCTCTCTCTCTCTCTCTCTCTCTCTCTCTCTCTCTCTCTCTCTCTCTCTCTCTCTCTCTCTGTGTCTCTCTCTTCCTCTCTCTCCCTCTCTCTCACTCTCTCTCTCTCTTCCTCTTTCTCACACTCTCTCTTCCTCTCTCTCACTCTCTCTCTCTTCCCCTCTCTCTTTGTAGGAAGAGCTGGCTAGTGGGTGAGAATTGGCAGGTGGCCAAACCTAAGAGAAATATCAATATTTGCTCCTAACTTCCATTATAGCTGTATTTCCTGTTTGACTAATTAAGAATACTTATTTAAGAAGACTTGTTTGTTGTGAGGTCATCCATCAGTACTAGAGTATAGAGAGAAATCAATCAACATGAAGAAGTAGTTTCATTACATTTACACTCAGGGCAAAGCAGCTGGTGAAGTGTTGAATTGTGCTTCAGAGAAAATAAAAACAGAACTATATATAAAACAACATTGTAATTGAATGTTAGTGTGTTTATATAAAACATTTACATGCAGAATCTGTATAAATAATGTCAAGGTCAGGGCATTGTCTGGTGTGCTCTTAAACTTTTGTGCACATTTATATAAAAGTTAAAGTTTGTGTCTCAATCAAGCGCACTTGCTCCCTCAGTCTTGAATTACTCATGTACATGAGTTCAGGCACTGGTAAGGACCACGATTAACTACACATCGGACAATAAGGACTCAATTTCCATTGACATGACTACATTTATCACTACAATTATCCCACTAGCATTTATCAACAGGCAGGAACGATATCTTTCTGAGAATTTTTTGTTTTTCATTTAAGGTACATTATGAAAAATAATTTGATTGCTCTGTTACATAACCTTGGCACATTTCTGACTTTTACAACAGTGATAACAAGCTACCTACAATTGTAGATGAAGTCGGCTGAAAGGTCATCTTCAGAAAATACGACATCATTTATAGTAATAGAACACAGTGAGCATTGATTCTCCCTAGTTTTTTTTGTGATTGAGACAGCAATTAAATTGATTAAAATGGGTTATTCCCTGATCCATGCTTGAACTGTACTACTGAACTAAGGAGCTGATTGAACCACACCCATGGAGATGAGCCACGGGTCATGGTGCCAAAATGTGCTCTGAAGATCTGATATGGTCATTAAGGTCTCAATAACATTATCTGTGTATATAAAGTGCTGTTCTCTCTTGTGTGTGTTTGTGTGTGCGTGTGTGTAGGACCGCCCTCATCTTGGCCTGTGAACATGGTCATCGTGAAGTAGTGGAGGTCTTGCTGAAGCATAAGCCAGATGTCACTGCTGTAGACCTGCATGGCCATGACTTATGCCACTATGCCCGGCTTAGTGGAGACCAAGCCTTGATCATGATGATCAAACAAGCGTGGGATGAAGCCAGCAAAGGCGAGTCATCTAAAGCAAGCAGCAGCTTAACTATTGGGAAAAAAGTTGTACCTGGCAAGATCTGGCAAGAATAATATTGTTCTAATCCATCCCGTTTCTCTTCCTCTGAAACATGGCTGTACATGTAGCACTTACAATACATTCTTTTGTTGATTAGAGTCATTGCAGAGATATATCAGAGCTAGGTGATATATATATGGACACATCATCAAGAAACTGTACTCAGTTGATCCTAAAGCCAAGAATTTTTAAACCACAATGACCTTCGGGGTTGGTTTTCACACTGAATGACAGTGCATCAGCACTTTAAGCTAAAAATAAATGAATTTGATGAGAAGTGGTATTCACTCCTTATAATAGATCACTGATCCCAGTTTTTCTACTCGCCCTGCTTTCCTTAAGACTTTATGGGTGTGTGTGTTGGCACTTGTGTTTTGTTAGATGTTGTTGGCACATGTCTATGAATGAGCTTAGTAAAGAAAAACGTGTGAGATGGATCAATGTTTCAGCTGACTGGCTTTTGGTTGTAGGCCCTACTGAGTACATTAAAGTAGTTTCTCTTCTGAATCAGTATTCTGATGTATTTTTCAAGTGCTGACTGCTGTGAAATTTACAACACCATAAAACAAAACCTCAGTGGAGGTAACTGAACCACAGCCACATATGACAAGACTTGTGTTATGACTCTGGCTCTGGAACTAGCCCTCAGTATTGTTGCTCAAACTATAAATTAAATAAAGAAAAACATATATGAAATTGTTATAGACCTGGTACTAAAATATTGAACAATATTTTAAGATTATTAAATAATATAATAGAATTATAAATATATTGCTCTTGCTTTTTTTCTCTTTCCGTTTTTTTTTTTTTTTTTTTGCTTTAGAGGCCTCTAAGACCGGTCCAAAGTTACACCAGCAGGTAAGAATGGAATGGGAAATCCCTACTGGCTGCACTGTTATTAAAAGGTCTTATTTTTAAGTGATTTACTGGTGTTACAAACTGAATATTTGACATGTCCCACCTGCCTTTCTGCAGCTTGGTTTCACTTTGGTTCACACAAACAGAATCTAAACAAAAGCTCTTCTCCTGGTTCTCAGCCTTGTGTCTATTAATCTTACTGCAACCTAGACTTCAAGCCTCTAATAATAATCCAGTTGAAGACGCAGCCCAGTTCTGTACAGCTGTGTGAGAATAGGAGATGTTTATTCTGTGCCATGTAAAAATCAATAATAAAAAATGAATGAATGTTGTTTTTTTCTGCAGAGGTCAGTGAATAATGAAACCCATGCACTTGTGAGGAAGAAGAGTGTGCAGGTAAGCAATATATTGCCTTTCGACAATAATAGTGATTCAGAAATGATCCTATAATTTCTTCTGCTCATATCTGTTATTATTTAAATCAGTTAAGCCTGAACTGGACAGTGTGCTTGTTCATTTCAAATGTTAGAGTAATAGATTATAGTATCATTAATATATAATATACACTTTCACTGACTGAATGATCAATCTCTATTCAAAGGCTCCTGATAAAGGCCAGTATTCAGGGGTCAGCTTTCCTAACACGGTTTCACCACAGCAGCATACAGTGAGTAACTACAGTAGCTATAGGTGAATGGTGGCTAATGGAGATTAAGCCTGGCACCCAGCCAGACAGATTTTCTCCACTAAACCAGCAGACATTTTTTATATAGCATTTAGTTACATTAACCTTTCATTAACGAGTGTTATCTAAATTACAGAATGAATATGGCAGCCACTCAGACATCGGTAAGAGTAGAACTATAGTATTGTAATCAGTACAACATGGTCAGCCTGCTGTTTTGAACTTCAGTTTCTGTGTCTTCAAGGAAAAGAAAACCTGCAGAGTTATCATGTGGATTATGCACAAGTAGGTCTCTTTTTCTTAGTTCTACTGTCCTTCTTTATATTTAAAAATCTTTGTATTCATTATGACATGATGAACATGACTTTCAGCCACTCCATTTTTTATATACCCTCTCTGCCATTATCTGTCAATTTGATTAGGATCAGAAAGCAAATTTCTGTAATGTGGGCAAATCATAACATTTTCTATTAGACATGTGACACAGTTTCAGCTATGAGTATGTAATCTGAAGTTAAGCTCTTGTCTGCTCAAAGAGATCTGCTGAAAGAATATTTCACCAGATGAATTACTGCATTATCAATTCTGGAAAAAAATCTGTTTCAGGTTCGACATCATGCCCCTCATTCAGCAGCTCCTGTCTCATTCAAATCGAAGGAGGTGCTGGCTGGTGAGACTGATCTCCTTAAGAGGGAGCTGTGGGAGATGAGGAGGAGGCATACTGCTGTCCAGGATGAGCTGCTCAGGTTGGATGCAGCTCTGGTCATGCGCACTCAGGACTATGAGGAGCTGAGGAGGAGCAGTGAGCGAGCATTACAGCAGGCTCATAATCGCGCTTGGGAGCTGGAGGAGGCGCTGGGAGAGGTGCAGCGTAGAATGGCTGGGTCAGAGGCCAGAGTGAGGCAAATGCAGGGACATTTGGTAGCCATGCGTGAGAACCTAGTGGAGGAGCTGAGAGTGCAACTGCTTGAGACCAAAGCAGAGCTACATCAAGCACACGAAGAGCTTGGCCAGAGCAAGAAAGAAGCTGAGGAGCAAAAAGAGAAGAATGACAAGCTCCTGCAGGAGGTACACAAACTCACTGAGGAGCTGCTGCAGAAAGAGGACACAAATGCACTGCAGGCAAGATTGGCAGGTCAGGAGGCTCAAAGAAATGAAATGGCTTGCAAGGAAATACAAACCCCTTCGGAATGGAAGCCTTGTTCTCCAAAAACCACCATGACAGATCTTACGCTTGAGATACTTCAGCGAGAGATGGATAGGAAGAGCTACATCAGCCTAGAAGAGCATGAGTCTGTAAGAAGCTCACTCAGTAATGCGCTTCAACAGGCACAAAGCCAGGTTCAGGAAGCACTGTTGAGGCAGCAGAAAACCAATGAGGAAAATCAGAGTCTCATTAGAGAACTACATGAGCAGAAGACAGAGCTGGACACCTTGCAGGAGGCCCTTCAGGCCCGGTTTGTTCCAGTGGCAATGCTGGAGATGAAGGAGAATGAGGTAGCTCAGCTTAGGCTGGCACTAACAGAGATGGAGAAGAGAAAGGAGATGGAGGAGGAAAGCAAGACAGCAAGTTGTGCTGAATCACAAAAGCAGACTCAGGCTGAGCAAACATCACAGAGCAATAAAGACACACAGACTGAGGGAACTCTGGGGGAAAACTCTACAATCACCTCTATCAACTGTAAGGAGGAGAACATGCTATTAAATGCTACTGAAGGAAAAAATAAGGTTTGAAGAACAAATTCAAACCATTTTTCTATTTAAATATATATATTTCTAATAGCAGTATTCACTCATTATTCACCAATTCCATTATTGATAACACCTGTACACCTGCATTTTTAACACCTGCACAGTTATCCAAACATGTGGCAGCAGCACAGTGCAAAAATCATGCAGATACAGAACTTCAGTTCATATTAGCATCAAATATTTGGAACAAGGTAAAATGTGTTCACAGTGACCTTAAACATTACATGGTTGTGCTGGTTCCAGTTGGGCTAGTGTGAGTGAGTGACATGACATACGGCTAAGTACGGTGACCCATACTTAGAATTCGTTCTCTGCATTTGACCCATCCAAAGTGCACACACACAGCAGTGAACACACACACACCCTGAACACACACCTGGAGCAGTGGGCAGCCATTTATGCTGTGGCACCCGGGGAGCAGTTGTGGAGGGTTCGGTGCCTTGCTCAAGGGCACCTCAGTCATGGTATTGCCGTCCCGAGAGTGAGTATTTCAGATACTACTGGTATCCTGGGATTTTCGCACATATCAGTTTATACAGAATGGTGCAAAATATGTAATGAGTAGTAGCTCTGAGGGTGGAAACGTCTTGTTGATAAGAACGTCTTCTGTCAGAGAAAAATGGGCCAGATTTGTTCCAGCTGCCAGTAAATATATAGTCCTATAATACCAATATAATACTCTTTACATGGTGAGAAGAAGCATCTCAGCATACACAAAACATCGAACCTTGAGGTGATATACACATCAGGTTCCAGTTCTTTCAGCCAACAAAGACAATCTGAGGCCATCATGGACACAGACTCACCCAAACAGAACAATTCTCAGATTCTTTTTTCCTGTCTGACAGGAATGGTCTTGCTAATGAAGCGTATCTGCATCAAGTTTTGATGTGAATTCTGAGATGTTCTTCTGCTTCTTCTTCACGGTTGTAAAGAGTGCAAATTTGAGTTACTATAGACTACCTGTAAGCTCAGATCTGTCTGGCTATTGTTCCTCTGACCACTTGTTAACAAGGGTGTTTCCACCCCCAGAACTGTTGCTCACTATCTGTTGTCCCAATATATCCAAATCCCAATAGAGCAGAAACCAGACAATCAGACAAACAATTAGACGCTTTTCTTCCTTCTAAGGTTTGATGTGTACAGTAAACTCTTGAACTGTATCTGCATGATTTCATGCATCACACTGCTGCCACATGATTGGCTGATTAGACTGGGGCAGTCTGTAAAGGTGTTCCTATTATAGTGGTCAGTGTGTGTATATTTGTAATAGCTATAGCAGTATTTCTGAGCCCTACAAATTTTTTTTTCTCTCTCGAACTGTTTTTTCCATTTCAGGATTCAGATATAATAGTGGAGACAGAAGGCCAGAGGGCAGCTCAGAACAGCTCATCAACTCCCAGCAGTGTCTGTAACCTTGTGCACTCAGACTGCACCATCCTGCAGGCACATATTAACAGCCTACAGCAACAGCTAGAGGTCAGTCACCTTCCCTTGCAATCCAGGTAGTTAAAAAAACCTCTCTGCTGCTCAGTTCTCAGCACATACAGGCACTAATACTGCTTTGATTGTTTGAATTTCATCCACAATATTTCATTTACACACTTTCTGTAGTGTTTACTAATGAATGGTCTGATTCTTTGGATTGTAAGAAAATAAATGTAGGAAAATAAAATGATGAGGGCAAAGATCTTAATGAAGAAGAAGAAGTTTATACCAGCGTAGCGGTGACAAAATACATGAAGTACTTTGGGTACATCGGATTCAGTAAGAACACACGACAAATCCTGCTTAGGCATGTTATACTGTTTTTCCTCTTTGTAGTTTAAATGAGGTTTCGATTTAAATGTGTATTGAGCGCAAGAACTGAGTGTCTCCCAAATGGCTGGGATACACATTGTTATCTAGCCAGATGTCTTTAAATGTTAATCATGGTCACGTACACCTTGGCTTGATTTTGTACAGTTGTTATCGCCCAAATTTAAATGGTACTTTAAATGGTAATGGTACGTAATGATAAGCGGTCACATAGACCCTTTGTTTATTAGCGGTCCTTCATATCCTGCTGCCGCTCCCTTACCCACAATTTAATCAAGTTTATTTATTTAGAGTTCTGAATGTATTACTTTATGATACTTAAGCCTTTTTGTTATTAATGAGCACTTTCTGACGTGTACATTGGAGTGGAATCTGGGTGCATACAACCTGTAATTTCTTACAGGATTGAAAATTGTTTGACCTTTCCAATACAAGACACTAAAAGTCAGATCATTGCTTCAAATTTTTACATAATCTGTCAATCAAAATCATTACGCTCTCAACACAAACCATTATTTTAATAGGAAATCATTTTAATACACATATGCATTTTGTTGCTGCATGCCAGTACATCTTTTATTTTGCTTTACAATGATGGGAATGACCTGGGGGATGTGGTAGCCTAATGGCTAATGTGTTGGACTACTGATCGGTAGGTCATGGGTTTGAATCCCAGGCCCATCAATCTGACACTGCTGGGCCCCTGAGCAAGGCCCTTAACCCTAATTGCTCAGTTGTATAAATTGGAAAATAAAAACTGAATGTCACTCTAGATAAGGGTGTCTGCTAAATAGCAGTGTTTCAACAGTGGCTTATATTCATTCAAGTGGCAGAAAATGGAAGCCACCTCACACCCACATGTACACATGAGCCTGATGTCTAGAGAGACCCTCACTAATGGCACACAAATTCTTACCTAACAAGCATTTTGTTATTTTACCCACATGCTGGTGTTTTTACCTTGATATTGCTGCATATTGTTGAGAATTGAGATGCCTTGAACTGAATTACATTTTCAAGTGCTTATTGAGATGAAACGACTGACAAAACTCAGCCACTTAAATGTCGTCTTGCACTTACTTCCTTACACTGGATCTTTATTTCTTATTATGATACAAGGAAGAACTTGACTTTGTCTCCTGTTAATGTCATGTTCGAATGCTTGTTTTCTTATACTAAGAAGCAAGAGGTTTTAAGAAGTTTACATTTTTTCTAAACATCACAATTGTGATGTCCAGGCAGAGATCCCACTAAAATCCCATTCTTATTTTGTTTGTCGTATTTGTCAAACAGACATTAGTGGGGTTTCTTCCTTGTTTCAACCCTGTAACTAACAGAACCTCACTGGCTCTATATCTTCACAAACACTCCTATGTGTACTTGTGCCAAGGTCAAGCTTTCTTGCCTTATCTGTGATTTTCTGCTGAAAGTATTTAGGAAAAGCTTATTGTTTTATTAAAAACATCCTTACATTTTCTTGCTTTCTCTCTCTCAATAGAACTCCGAAAGACATTACAGGCAGGTTCTTGGTATATATCGGTCACGTCTTCTCAGTGCAGCACAGGTACGAATTCAATCTTACAGTACTATATCATTCCATATGTGTTTTTTTTCTTCACCCCCAACCTTTAGATTCACAGTAGTTACTAAATATTTTCTAGAATAATTATAAATACTATATGTATACTATATGTATATGTATTAATATGTGTTTTAATGTGTGTATTATGCTTAAAGGTGAATCATTAAACAATATGCTTGGAGCTGGAGGGGTTAAATGCTTGATCAAAACAGTTTTAAATATAGTTAGTGACATATTTCTTTTCTTTCAGGGCTACATGGATGAGGAGGCCAGATTGGCACTGCTTCAGATTGCCCAAATGAGACAAGAGTGTGTATGTTGATCATTATCTGTTTCTGTTGGACTGTCTACATTATTCTCTCTCTTTCTGTGTGTGTGCGCATGCATAAGAGAGAGAGAGAGAGAGAGAGAGAGAGAGAGAGAGAGAGAGAGAGAGAGAGGTGTAAGTGTAATTCTGATGTGGTGTTTAGGATTGAAAGCAAATTTGAAATCTATTTGAAGCTATTTATGTGCCTTTTATAAAATATTATTTAAATATCTGGAATAATTATTTTATATAATGTATAATATGTACAGGTTGCTAACTGTTCTTTAATAAACAGAAATTGATTGATTTAAATGTTTTTGCCTTCTATGGCTTCTTCTAAAGAAAACCTTCAGTCCTTTATCTTCAGATTTGTTTCTTTAAAGTTCTTTTTTAAACATCTTATTATATTATAGAGCTTTGGGCTTTTGTTTTTGATTCAGGTGTCCAAGCAGCTGTTATTGTTGGAGGAACAGCACTGACCTCTTGTGGTTTCTACTGCTAACTAATTTTGATTGAGGAAACATGGAGGACTTGCATCCTCCAAAAAAAAACCCACAACAACAACAAAAACAATTCTCATTTAGTATGATTGCCTCGCAGTAAAACTAACCTTCATGGACTAGTTGAGTGTGTTAGGTGGACCTTGTCTGGTGTCTGAATGTGAGCTGTAGTCTGGTGTCACACAGCACATTTCTAGCAATATTTATTAGAATTATGTCCAGTTTTTCCAGGAAAGACAATATTTGCACAGTCAGTAAATCCTACCCTCTTATATATGCACAGATTTTTCTTTATCACATCTGAGTCATGCTAGTATTTTTTTCCCCATCATGGTCCTGTGTTTTGAAGCCTCTTAGACATTCTCCAGAACCTTTCCCCATATGGCCTTCGTTTAAGCTGTAACCTGAGAAATAAAGCCTTGTAGCCTCATGTTCACCCCAATACAGTCATCCATCTGCTTTTTTATTTCTATTAATAAGATTGATTCTTTTAAGTATAGCTCTAATCCCAGTGCTCACACTCACACCTACATTTGTGTGTTTTCCATGCTGTGGCTGAACAGAGTTATTGTGACCAGCGTGGTTTTCTTCACTTTCTCGGCCTGGGTGGCTGTACTGCAGCTGCAGTTGGTGAAAGCTGTATTATGTTGTGAAAGAAAAAAACCTTTTGGCATTAATATGTTTTTTCCACCCAAGGCTGGAGATTTTCTGCAGGAGAAAGAAACTTAATATGCCATTTAACTTTGAAGGCAAGCCAGCCACATTCCCCTCCTCCACCCCTTCACCTCAATTTGTTCAGTTGAAATCCACTTCCATGCTCTGGCCATTATTGTGAGTTCTGGTTTATATTTAAAAGGAGCACAAACCACAACATTGGTTTCTAGTTTAGTTCTTTGCGGTCTGATCTGTCAAAGCTGTTCTCAGTAATTATGGTGAACGCTTTTCAGTGTGCCTGGAGATTTGCCTTTAATCAGATTTCCAGTGCCCTAACCAGAAGCAGATGGCTGCATTTGGTTTGGTTTTGCTCATATTCTTTAGTGCTCTTAAAGATCATAACATGGCATTTAACAGCCTCCTAACAAGTGTTGGCTGCATGTGGCTCCACCCGTTACTCAAGGCCTGTCCCTTCAGTGTCATAACTTGTGCTGTAATCGGATCACTTTAAAAGAGGTCAATTTTCCCTCTGATTTAAACCACGTAAACCAGCACACTCGTACCATTCCAGACATTTCATGTTGTATCTTGTGACACTTGTGAAATGCTTTGGTTTTCTCGGATTAAACTGTATGAAGGTATATATGCCAATGGTGACAGATCCGTGCAGTAGACGGGTAGTGGGAAGCCTGGGCTCCGTGATGCAAGATCAGAACTATAAAATAATTAGGAGCCATTTCAAAAAACTCAACTTAAATTGAAGGCACCATTTGAAATTATTATTTATTCTGAATTTAACCCTTCTGCTATACAGTAGGTGAAAAGCAGAAGACCAAAATGGTAGTATGTCAGAATTCTCTGCATTTATAAAACAGTAGGTGAGAAATACCAGGAGGACCTGCTGCTTCCGCTGATATTCTGCAGTATGGAGCCAGTGGACACTGCATTATACCACAATGCAACAGGAGCTGCACAGAAGAGCTGTCAGAATCAAAAATGGAAGAAGGCCAGAAGCACATCAGTGTTATAGGTGTTAACTATGACTAAGTAAACTGTTAACCTGTTAAACATCGTTGTCCAGATTGCAGTCATACTCCACACATATACTGATCATTATGTACTGTATCGACTGCAGAGCATAAAGTACAGAATGGAAGGCAGCATAGTTCTACAGTATCACAGTATGCAAATTTAGACATGGGATTAGTGTGAAATTTTCAACCGACTAACACGTGGTGGATTGGGTTCGAAAATTGTAGTGCAACCACTAGAGGGTGTCCACGACATTCTGACTCTTCATTGTCTGTCTTGTACACCATACTGTATGTACAGCCTGCAGTTGAGACTAGTTATTTTTTACCTGACAGGTATGTAATCCTTAATGTCTGACTGAGTTTTTGCCCTGTCCTCACATGTGCACAGCATCCCGGAGAGAAATACGGTCATAGAATAATCATCTAATTTGTTTCTTGTCACTGTATGAACCACAGCGAAGTATAACAGTGTTGTTTGTGAGCACCAGTTTATAATTATTTTTTGTACCCCATCACACACAATTATTATTATAGTTATTACCCCTTATTTACATACAGTATCTTGTCTCTGTTCTTGTGGCTGTCTATCTCCAGCTCAAGTGAACAGGCCCTGGTGGTTATTCTTATACAGTGTTTCCCAAAGTGCTGAGCCACACTGTGTAAAAGTGGATATCAAAGAAACTTTAACAGTCGGTTAGAGAGCTTGGTGGAAGGCTGCCAGAAACCACATTCACAGCTTGTGGCTCTGTGCACCAGAGTCCCTGCAGTACCCATGAAGTGTACTGATTATTGGTATGTCAGTTAGTCTGACTGTTTTATTAAACAAGATTTTTTTCAGACTGCTTACAAGGTTTAAATGAAGAATTTTTCAGCTCCAGCTGGATATTTGACAACAGTGTTTAGTCCTATTAAAAACTGCTTTAACCCATTAAGAGCAGGATATCTGTCTCTTTCAATCCTTCTTATCGCTAAGCCATGCACCAAGGGTATCCCTGAGGACCACTTTAATATAAAAAGATAAGACTAAAATGCATTTTGTTCACAAAAGTGTAGTTTGTATATTTATTCATATATCTCCAATCCTTGCTTTTTCCTGTTTAGCGGTTGGGGATGTGATAACCTAGTGGTAAAGGGGTTGGATTACCAATCAGAAGATTGTGAGTCCCAGTTTCACTGAGCTGCCACAGCCGGGCCCCAGAGCAAGGCCCTTAACCCTCAATTGCTCAGTTGTATTAAAAAATAAAAATTAAGTCCCTCTGGATAAGGGCGTCTGCCAAATGCCGTAAATGTAAATGTTGTTGATCTCAGAAACTTTGAGTGAAAGGAGGTGAAATAACCATGGGTGGTATGCCAGTCTATTGCAGTGCACCATTCATAAACTCATTCACACTTAAGGGCAATTTGTAGTGGCTGGTCCATCTACCTGGTTGTTTTCAGAAGTTCAAGGAAAATGGAGATTGCAGAGGAAACCTACATGGACACAGTGACACATATTTTTACTTGATATTGATATGGAATTAAAAACATTTTCAACAATTATATTTAACTAGGAACACAAACCAGTGGATTATATAGGCTCAGTACTGATCATCATCATCAGACAACAGATGGTAGACTGCTAGGGTCAATAACATTTTAAGAAACTTTAAATTATGTAGTGAAAAGAGTCAAGAGCCTATGTTTTTGCAGATTATATAATGTGAAGAGACTTACAGACAGTCACTGTGACAGTTTTGACCAGCCAGCTGAACCAGCAGACCACAAACCAAATCTCAGTCAGCATCCTGTCAGAAATGATCTCAGCACCACACACAGTTACACACCAGCCCACAGGAAAGATTAAGTGTAGAGTCTTGACTGTTTGAGACTGCCTCTCTCTCTGATCACTCTAGTTCATACACTTCCTTTAAACGCTTTCTGAAGAGCCACGCCAGCTGCTGGGCCACACGGGGTTTCCAGAAGTGTCGGAGGTTTTTAATGTGGCTGTAAATGTTTCCCCAGAGCAGGAATTAGCGGCAGCGTAATTACACAGTTGGCACGGAGCCCATGTTCTGCGACGGGGAGCATCTAGCTCTGCTTGTGTGTATGTTTGTGACTGTTGATCATTAGTATTGGAAAATGTCTTGGCCACAAAAAGGGGCTGCGGTCTCTACCATCTATTAAAAACATGAAAGAACAAACCTCTTGTCTCTGGAGAAGGAACCCACCAGACATAAACAGCCTGTAAAATGGAAAATGACATCTGCGTTCATTTGTCTCATGCGAGATGGCCACATTTGGCAATCCTTACTGAAAATTCCTTCCAATCGCTTGGATCAGGACATTTACAGAAGGGGAGGCAGCTTTGCTCATCTGTTTCCAGTAGAGTTTTGGAGCCATGAGGGATATGCGTCAATAGCGAAAGCCTGATCAGATGTGAATACTCTGAGGACTCATCACACTTCATAGATGTTTAGCTCTCATGGGTCTTGCATCACTTCCTTCTCTGATGAATGTTTATGCAGCCTTTTTCAAAGACATGTGGATTTAATGAAATCCATGTTGTCTGGAATGTTTTCTGTCCCCACAGCCCAATCTTGTTCCCTACTGTTAAAGCCAGCTCTATATGAAGAGTTGAATGAGAAAACAATTTCAAACCGTATTCTGACCTTCTGGGAAATTTCCTGTGGAAGGATTTGTAAGGTAAGATTGAGAAGGAATTAGAGCAGATTTGTGTCCCTGCTATCCTTGCAGTGTAATGAAATCTGAGCTTAGACAGTTTAAAATGCAACTTGTGCATGGGAGGTGCACAGATGCTACAGAATAAAAGAGTTGATGTACACACCGATTACTGTTTCACTCTGTTCAGCAGGGTGGCATCACGTAAGCATTAAGGTGTTTTTTAACTGAACCAACTGAGACTTTAAACCAACCACCTTATCAACGTGTGGAACTCTGTCTTTTGATGTGCATTTAAAGTGAAAAAGTCTTGGTGGTTGTGAATACATGAAGAGAGAAACCTGCTCTCTCTCTCTCTCTCTCTCTCTCTCTCTCTCTCTCTCTCTCTCTCTCTCTCTCTCTCTCTCTCTCTCTCTCTCTCTCACACACACACACACACACACACACACACACATACTCTCTCTCTCTCTCTCTCTCTCTCTCTCTCTCTCACACACACACACACACACACACACACATACTCTCTCTCTCTCTCTCTCTCTCTCTCTCTCTCTCTCTCTCTCTCTCTCTCACACACTCTCTCTCTCTCTCTCTCTCTCTCTCTCTCTCTCTCTCTCTCTCTCTCTCTCTCTCTCTCTCTCCATTAAGCTGAATATAGAGGTAAAACAGTGTCTAATGTCGCCCTTTGAAGCACCTGTCCTCTGCCCTCTTTTATCTCAGCTCCTTCAGAGATTTTGAGCACTTTGATCACCATTGTGAGCTTGTGCCTTTGATTGCACCTTTGTGCATCAGAATTGTCGGTGCATTGAAATGCAAATTCCCTAGTTAGTAACTTCCTAAAATCCACCTTTAAAGAAAATCAGTCGAGGGCACAATTATCGACCTGTGATTAGTGATGAATCATTTCACATGTGTAGCTTTTGCTTAAAAGTGTGTTTTTTGTGTACTCCCCACCTTCCTTAAAACAGGTACACAGTAGATCAATTATATACAATTAATTACGGTCAGTATCAGAGTTAATCAACTGTAGCAGGTGATAAAGTGATAACTGTATTTTTGTCTTCCAGGAAACTTTGAGTCCTATAGTTACTGCTGTGTTTTTAGTGCTTTGAATTTTGCCTAATGAAGAAATATGGATCAGGATATTGATCAGTAATGAATTTTAAAGTGTTTCTCTATATGCACTGTTTCAGATAATTATTAACTCCTAAACAAACACACAGTAATCCATCAATCATTATAGAAAGTATACTAATCATTTGGTAATTCTTGGAAATGCTCTTACAAGTGTGTAGTGCATTTATGAGAGCCAGCTCTTTGACACTCGTGTTTTAGCTTGAGTCTCATTTGTAGTCTGGTGTAAAAATAATGCCACAACTAAAGGTTCAAAGAGAGCTCAGAAGTGAATAGGTGGTGTGTTGACCTCTGCTGAGAGTATTTACATCATTTGGCAGACGCCTTTATCCAGATCGACTTTCATCTCATTTTTATACAACTGATGGTTAAGGGCTTTGCTCAGAGGCCCAACATTGGCAGCTTGGTGGACCTGGGCTTGACCTCACATCCTTCTGATTGATAGCCCAACACCTTAACCACTAAGCTAAGTATATATTCTGTTTTTTATAATATTAAAGAAGAAATGCATTTAAATTGTTACTAAAGGAGTTGGCTACTATGACTCAGCTAGTCTTACTTTAAAAGTCTCATGTGATAAGTATATAGAGATCTCTATATGAATATAGAGATCTCCAGGAGAAGTAAAAAGCTTAATAATTGTTGATTAGTTTCACTGCTAAACAATACATCCGTCTATCCATTTTCTCTATCCTGTGGCATGGAACATAATTTAGAGATGGCTTTCAGCGTACAATGGATGTCCTACAATGGACTCGGGTAGGAAACCGGAGGAAATCCAGAAACACGTGGCAGGAATCAACCCCAAAGGCACGAGACAAACATGTTAATCAATATGCCACCACCTTATTACTCACTGGAATAAGTGTCATGTACAAGTGGCATTGGTGTAATTTGTCCCTGCTTAGTCTATGAGAAATGAGCCATTAGTTAATGGACAGTGATAACAAGGGTTCTTAAAATAATACTATATATATATATATATATATATATATATATATATATATATATATATATATATATATATATATATATATATATATATAATTTAAATTTGCCTGCTATTCCCTGCCAAGCCAGCAGAGAGCAGACTTGTACTTCAGTTATATATTTAAAGGTTTTTGACTCTTATCCCAACAGATGGCGCTTTGGAAAGTTGTGGTAATTGCTTTGTACTCTCCTCTGAACAAATACTGCATTTAATTATGTTGTTGCCCTGACTGATGGTTAAAATCAAAGAGCATGTCACTTATAAACCTTACCATTTTACATTTACAGCAAAACCGTTAAGTTGTCTGGAATGAACACACATAAAACTCCACATTGCTGCTAACATAATATTATGGAAATACCTTGTGAGCATTAAAACCACCTGATTATTATTTATGATATACAGCAATCCTACTAGATGACTGAGCTCTGAACTCATTCTGCCACCATGTGCAAATGAGTGACAGAGCTGATCGTTAGCAGCGAGGCTGTATGAGTCTGCAGCTTGACCCCAGAGGAAACCACAGACCTCAGCACGGTCACTCGGTGCTCTCGCAGACTCTGTTTCCCCTTGCGTTTGGCCCAGAGTTGACCTGTGGCCTGATTAGCACACTCACAGAGCTTCGGAGTAGATGACAGTTTGTCAGTTAGCCTCAGTACAACATTTAGATCTGCTGAGATTTCCCTCCCACTGATTTCCAGTGAACTCGTTAAAGTCTGCAGCTGGGATCTAATGAATGTGTTGAGAGCATCAGAAATTAATAAACATGTGGTTAGGGAGGGAGAGTAAACATCTGTGGGACATCTAAGTATGCTTCCAATAAAAGACTATTAAATTAAACACACTTTTACACTATCTTTTTTTCATGCATTGTTTTCCTTTTGCAACTCAACAGCTGAATCTGTGCTGTATGGTTATGCAAGCTGTTGTTAGATGGTTTGTGGCTGTGGCTCAGATTTATTGAACAGCTTAGTCCAAGATAACAGGTTGTTAGCAGGAGAGCAGTAATACGGTGCGTGCCCTCCCCTGCGGCCTGCCAGGGAAGCTCGTCGGGAAATCGCTGATGTCTTTACAAATATTTACTTTTGCCCCACAACATCTGCTAGATGTATTGTTTTCAAATTCCCTGCTATCACCAAGCTAGGGATTGTCCAGATGTTCCCAATAACGGCTGCTTTTTTTTGGCCATGACAGACTAGCGAAGGTGCCCTTGGGCATGTCTTGGCCTGTCCTGCTCTTTAACTCATAACACTGCCTAGTCTAGCTGGATTATGACACATGTGGGCACTGGAAGGCCCTTAATTAAAAAAAAATGGGTGGGCTATGTTTGTTTTGCTATGTTCCTGATGTTTGTTTTGCTAGTTCCCATGCACTATGAAATTCCTGCATGATTGGACTGCATCAATAGCTATTTAATCAGATGGTCTTATTAATGATTTATTGACTGCCTGTTAGCCGTTAGAGACGTTTGGAATAGTGATTTATCCCCATGAGATGTTTAATTATCAGATGCCTTTGGATCGGAACAGCGAGTCTACCCAGAAACGGGGACTCCTGCAGTTTGTGAGGGGGTGTTTAATCTCTCCTAGTGAAGCGTATGGTGTTAGGGGACAGATGGGCCCCTCTGCGGGGTTGCCTAACCTGCAGAGAACATGCTGTGGTTCCAGATTCATTAGTTCTGCACCGTGTATATGACCCACTGCAGATATACTAACCTCTGCACAGCCAGACAGCATGAAACAGCAGGTCTGTGGAGGTTAGGGGAGATGGCTAGGACTTACTCAGGTAAGGACAAAGCTTAAAATCATAGCACGTCTCAGTATACAGTCAGTATACAGAAGACTGTTCTAGTGCCCACGTCTCACTCATACACTTATTCTTTTTGTTTATATCTGCTCATGAAATTTTCTAACAATTTTTTTTATTGTTCTGTTTCAAAATTATGAAAATAAAACCTTGTAGCCCATTTTAGACCACTAAATAGTTAGTTACTAAAGATAAATGAGTGAAAGCTCTAAGTGTATAATCAAGTATATACTTGTATTAATCAAGTATTGGGTCTTCAATTGTCTTTCAAACTTCAGATATGCTCACTTACACCCAAATCACAGTAATAACCTCCCTCTTATGATGTTCATATATGTATTTAGATCAATGTAGAATATACCATCTGTTCAGTCTCAGTAATATATTTGTACTCGGTTACCTAGTACTTATGTATGCTTATTAGCTATTTTAATTTGCATGTGCTATTACATTCATGCATGATTTGTATACATTTGTATGTCTCGGTTGTGTTGAGTTCATGCAACACACTTTTACCACAGAAGTTAGAACAGGATTTTCTGGAGGACTCAGCAACCCATTAGCAAGAAAGAAGCAGGGAGGCGAGAGGGGTGGTGGAGGGGAGGAGTGTGAGGCGTAAATTATTTGTGCTGGCAGATGTTCACAGACCCAAATATGCATAGGTCTGTAGACCTGGCAGCTCCCCCGCTCCTGCCAGGGTACCTTTTTCCTTCCTTTTTTTCATGATGCATGCAGGAGCAGTTGTTATTTTGGCTGTTCTACAGCAAGCATTCATCTGAGCTGTCATCACCTCTAACCACTTTGGTGGAAATTATTTCACTCCCTTATTAAGGGAACTCCAGTGAAACATTACAGACGGCAGCCAGGTCAACATTCTTGGCGGCTCTGTCAACGCACTGCTTTGCTTCGCTGGTCGACATTCTAGGCTCTGTATTGGCTATAATATAAACCACAGCTCAAACACGCAAACGCTGTGAAGAGGAATTAAAGTACCACCTCTTGCATACTGCCTTTCATGGTGTTTTTTTTTTAAATCATACATGCAGCTGACTTTCCTAGAAATACTGTAAAAGGAAATGGTACCATTGCTATTGAAATTCACCCCATTTTACTGGTGTTAAAAGTCAGCCATAAAACGGCTGATCAGTCTGACCGTTGTGTTTCAGAGCATTCCACATTTGTGAACCACATGCTTCCAATTATGGGTGAAATGTGGAAAATGTGTGTCATATGAAGAAAACAGCCATCAGTTTATTCTACTGCTTTCTTGATGAGACAATGAGAAGTACTCTATCCGTCCATATTAAACTCAAATGTCCTTTTGGTTTATTCTGGCTAGCGGTCAGATGAAGTAGGTTTTTTTTTAATTTATTGTGACATCTCATCCTGCTGGGTTTTTGTTATACAATGTAAACTACATAACTATTCAGTATGTTATACCCATAGTGACCTTTGGTCTGTGGTTCTGGGTAGATCTACAGCCATTTTGTCACTGTCAAGACCTTAACCTTTAGCAAATGTCACACTGATGAAATGTGTGAACGCCATAACAATGATCACGTGGGGAAATCAACTCTGAACACACAATTACTGCAATTAACATATCCAGACGGTCACATGCAAACATGATTGTTGTGATTTTAGTATGGAATAAGATGACTAGAGCTGTTTCTTGAGGAGGGCTTTTGGCAGACTGCCACAGATTGCCTTTCCCCTGAGGCCTCTTACTCACCAGTCAGAGAAAAGGAGAATTACACATATTAAAGAGAGTAAACGGCTGTAATCACAGCTTGGGGAGGAGGCTGGAGGAGTCTTCAGCCTACTGAAAGTGTATGGATGACGGTGCAATGTATGAACGCATCTCTGTTCACTTTAACACACACATTGCTCTACTGGTAAAACAATGTATCACCACTTATTTAGCCAAGAAAATACTAGCCTACAGTCTACTGCAGTATATTTGAAATAAATTACTTATAATTTTATGCATCCGAGGCAGTGGCGGCTAATCAATAGGAGTAGGTCAGGCAGAGCCAACACATTTCTGAGAAAAGCCATTCAAAAATGTCCTCATTCACAAATCTATGCTTTTTAAATATCATTGAAATACTAATTTCTTATTTTGACTGACTAGCAATAAAGGAATTGCTGTTTGACAGATATAAATTCATGCTCCATTGATTTACTTGTTTTTCCAGATATTGTGCCATTGTGGAACAGCGAGCTGACCGCCCCATCTAACTCCAGAGAATTTTTATTGCACTTAGTGTTTAAAAATGGAAATGACAACAAGCTCTAATACAAGCCCTTTTAATTCTACAATATAATTAAAGTTAAATTCATGTCACATTACATCGTATTTATATTGAAAATATATGACAGGTTATCTCGACGATGTCATCTTGGGTGGCACGATTTCTCACATTCTGTCTTGGCCAAGTAAAATCCAAGCATGAAATCATCCTACATTTCACTCCAACTCTGCACAAGCCATGAAGCTGAAAACACAGATCTTTAGACTACCTTGCTTACCTTGGCAGTGGCCCTGAGCCCTTTTTATGAGGAGCAGCCTGAGCCTGTTTGTTTGTTTGGCCAGCAGAGTTCACTCAGCTAGATGTGTGTTTGCCAGGTCAATTGAGTGAAGCAGGGAGACTGGGAGGGTCAAGGAGCGAAAAGATGAGCACAGCTGCAGGGCCTGGCTCAGCCCCCTCTATCACTGCAGCATTTATCACTCATCTTCCTCGTGTGTGTTCCTTCGTTCTTTCGTAGGGAGCCGCTGGCCCTGGTGGCGAAGTTTGCACAGGGCAGACCACCAAAGCTCTCGGACTAGCTCTTCACTCCGAGAGTCAGATAAGAGCCCTGGAGCAGCTCCAGATGAATTAACTCTGGACTGAGCCTCTGACACAAACCAGACCCTCGAGAGAAGCACAGGCATCCATAAATATTTAGGCACCAAAAGAGGTTTATGGAGTTTGTTGTAAAAGGATTTATGGCAGGCTGCAAGTTCGGCCAGACTTGCGAGGGAAACAGGGGGGGCTTTTTTTTTGGAAGGAACGCATCTCTTGATGGTGTAAAATCAGAGTGGCCTGGAGGGGACTGATCCAAACAAGCACTTAAACACAGGGAACAAAAACCAGCACATCTGGCCTTCACCAGCCTTTCACAAAACAGGTGTGAGCTAATAAAAGGCTCTTTACCTGCTGTGGGAGGAATTCCAGGCTGGTATGCAGAACACATCAACAGTTTTTGACACCTTATTAGGACAACACAGCAATCATCTGCCTTCTATGTACATCGCAAGTAGTTTATTGCATGATGTACTGCACTCAAGGGATGCTAACAAGAAGCTCCTGGGCTTATTTGGGCTTTCTTCATATCTAAACTAAATCAAGCCTGATCTAGCAACTAATAATAGCAGATATGAAAAGATGTTGTGTGTAATAGCAGATCTTACTGTATATACATGAACTACACTGCATTTTGTTTGAGTCTTTCAGATCATTAAGTCCCATTATGCCTGAAATATATCATTTAAATGCTTAGTTTATTTAATATCTTTATTTACATTTTCATGTCAAATGTTTTTATTTATTATTATTTAAAAAAACCTGACAGGACCTGTTAATGTCACAAAGCATCTCAAGTCTGAGACATGCCAGTAGAAAAGCCTTATTAACAGTCAGGGTCACTTGGCTCCAGTTATATTGACAACTAAAAATTCACATAAGCAGTCTCTGCAAATATCACAACAAATCACACAAACTTGTCCATTAAGGAAATCAATTTAACTCAGTTATTCTTTTCCTTTGTACATTTGGAGTATTGTAACCATGTTAAAACTAAATAAACTGAACCCTTCAGACCGCTTCCCAGCGCAATATCCGGCCATGTAGCTGAAGCCCCACTCTGCTTTCCCTGTCAGTTTGTCAGACAGTAGCATAATAAAAGAGGGACTAAGGCTAGTCTTTGATATCAGGAAATATGAATTATTGAGCTGTCTGAAGATGAGGCTTTAGATTACATCAGATCCTATCTCAGGCAGACATCACATAATGAAAGAGATTTATCATTTTAATATGTGCATGTCTGTGCTGTAAACAGAAGCTTGTGTTAGCTGAGGCTCCTGGGAGGGCACTTATTGGTGAGGGAGCTTGAGGTCGATGTAGTCATATTCCATCTGCACCACATCCATTTACATTCTCCTTACCTTTTTCTCGTACTAGTTAATTGGGTTGTCAGTCACTGCTCTCCCCCCCCATTTTATATTGATTCCTACCTGTTTCTCTCCTATTTTCAGCATATTTTATATACTTCAGGACAACTGCTGGAGAAGTATCACACATCCTATGATGCTGATGCAAACCACAGCAAATAACAAGGACATGTTTGCCATAACAAAGACATGCTTAATGGATAATAGTAAGCACTTGACCCTGCTATATGACAGCGAAGACAGTGTATTTACTGGCTTATCATTTGTTAACATCTCTTTCAGTAAGCTATGAACATGAATAGAACATGACACTGGAGAGATATTAACCTAAATTGTAGTGTTATGGAGCAACTCAGCAGTGGTAATCAGAGTTAACTGGGTGTGTTGCACCCTTATAGTCCCATTGCATCAGCTGTACCAAAAATGGTTTTACCTTTGAGTATTTTGAGTTTCCTCACCAACTCTAGATGACAATTTTTTCCATTGTTCAGTATTAGTTTCTTTCACCTCCCACTGCCAGTATGTATGTCTGTTTCTGTGGACCCAGTTCTCCTCAGAATCTGGTGTAGTAACTTATATCCCACACAGTCTCTCACCTTCCTTATCTTGCTAGGCTCCAGATGCCATGCTTCCTCCTTCTCATAATTAGTCACCCATCCATCCATCGATCGTACTGTCATTTGTTCCTCTGTAAGAAGGTGAGAGGTCCTTGTTGCTGTAGATAGGCTGGAAGATCAGGAGTCCTCATTATCCTGTTAACTGTACATTTATCAGACAAGAGAGTTGAACTGAAGCACCTGGACCATCATTAAGCTTTAACAGACAGTGGGTAAAAACGGCAAAAGCAGTACTGGGGGAAAAGGGAGTGGGAAGCAGTGTTCCTCTTTATGTCTCTGATAGCTCTGACAGGATTATTAATCAGCAAACTAAAGGAAATTTCTAGACCTTTTGCCCCGGCTTCTTCACTTTAGAGTCTTTTAGTTGGGCCCATTCCAGAGGAGTGGCAGGGTCACCAGGTCTGCTGCTAATTGCTTCTACAGGGTTTTGAATAACAATGAGCTGTGCCCAATTACTGAGCCACATGTGTGTGAGAGAGAGAGAGGTAGAAATGAGAGCACAGGAGCTCAGCAGGTCCCATACAGGGAGAAGATAGAAAGAGATGGAGAGGAAAGAGGAGTGGGTTGTGTTTAATTCTCTCTCTCTCTCTCTCTCTCTCTCTCTCTCTCTCTCTCTCTCTCTCTCTCTCTCTCTCTCTCTCTCTCTCTCTCTCTCTCTCTCTCTCTCTCTCTCTCTCTAAGAGCATTAATGAGATATCCAAATCAACACTGGCACCCAGTCTAATAGAGGGCTGTGCTCAACAGCAGCATTCCTGTAGGACTGCTTCGCCTCATTGGCTATTCCATTTGAAAAAGCCATTTCACTCAATCACTGGGAATAGTTCTTTTAATGTCCCTGATATCTTTTTCTTTTGTATCATTTCTTTCATTTATTAGTGCTGTGTTATTTTCCCAGCACACTACTGTGTCTTTCTCAGAGAATCCAAATTAAGGCTCTTTGATGATTTGCTCTAAATGCTGTCTTGATGTTTGAGCTCTTCAATGCTCTTAGTTTGGGATGTGGCTTAATCTTCTGTTACATTGGCTGTTATTTTTGCTGTTTCACTAGGTGTAGTTTTGCAACTCCTCCTGTAGATTTCTGTAAATCCTTTCCTATAAATCACTGCTTTAAACAAATAAATTGTTTAACTGGAGTTCACATGAGAAGCCTGGCCTTTACATTGTAAAATTGAAACTTGTTCAGAGGCGAGTAAGAACCATGTTTGTGAAGATTTTCATGTGATGTTTGTCATGTGTCTCAGCAGTCCTTGTCTCAGCAGTTCATTTAAAAAAATAATAATAATTAAAAGCAATTAGTCCAACTTGTTTGAATGAGAGATTGTTGTAATTTATTAATGAATTTTTCCTAAACTAATTTAAACAAAAGAGTATATATATAAACATCCCTATAGACTTTTGATTTGCATTTTTGACACCCACACAGTGTAGATGAGAATGCATTTGATCCTAGTTTAAATAATCTGTTTCTAATTCATGGATTGGCACGAAGAGGCCAGACGATCCCCCCTCCCACCTGTTCATCATTCTTCGTAAGCCCCTGGAGAAGAAATCATTAGGCCCTGGCCTCACTGGCGTGCACTGAGCCACTCTTCAAGGGCTGTAAATTGGAAATGGGACTTAAATACAGCTTGAAATGGATACTTTATATTCACGTAAGCCCAGAGAATGTGCTGTCAAGTGCAGAGAGGAAAAGAGAGAGAGGGAGAGAGAGAGAGAGAGAGAGAGAGAGAGAGAGAGAGAGAGAGAGAGAGAGAGAGAGAGATTTCCACTACGAGCTGTACTTATGCAGAAATGAGCAGAATCCTTTTAATTGCCTGAGCTAAAAGGATTTTTCTTGACCTTTTCAAAGTCATGGAGCAAACAAATTTCCTCCAAGGTTAATACCTCTTGTTCCTTGTTATTTTTTTTACTTCCATGTGTACTTTTGGGTTATTGAGTGAACAGACGCAGAGCTCACAGCTCTGAAACTCTCTATGCTTTCAATGAATCTGGATTTGAAGCAGCAACTCATTTAATCGGTTCAGCAGGCAGAGTGCTAAGTGGTGGAGAGGTGTCCCATCTGAGTGAAGTGGATTATCTCATTTTCATTTCTCAAAAGCTGTGACTGATAATGCTCTGCTAGTGATACTGCAAGTGTATGAAAAGAGGCGCTCGGTTCATCCTCTTTATGTCCCCCATTGTTTTTAACAACTCTTTATGAGACAGGGGTTCAGGTAGGAACTCAAGTTCAAAACTGAGCTGAACATGTGTGTTGTTTATTAACCCATCAAACAATTGAAAATCTAAGAAAAATACCCCTTGAAGTTCCTCTTAGCACTAAGAACTGGAAGCGCTGAAGAGCTTTTAAATCCCTGTGCTGAAAGAACAAACTGGATGCCATCCACTCGACTTGACAGTGAGATCTAATTATGCGTACACAGCCTCATAATCTGCATATATGCATACAGTAGCAGCGCTGCAGATGTACTCTCAGAAGAGTTCATCATTATTTCACATTTATTTTGTCTCCCTAATTACCTAATTAATTCTGTTGTTTTGATTGTCATGTTTACCATTTGCTCGGTGGAGGCATAATTCACTTCTATTTGTCTGTTTGAAGAAGGAGACATCTCACTGAATAATTCATGGCAGGCTTCAGCGATAGTACAACCATTTAAACGATGGAGGCGTTTGTGAAATTCTTTCTCACTCTTCCTCACACATGCACAAACACTTACACTCTCAATGTTTCTCTCACCCTCCCTTCTTTCACTGCTCCAGGCGATGGTAAGTGGAGAAAAGTGGATTTGATGATGCTCACAAGGTTCACCCCAAATGAAGCCATCTGTGTGTGTGTGTGTGTGTGTGTGTGTGTGTGTGTGTGTGTGTGTGTGTGTGTGTGTGTGTGTGTGTGTGTGTGTGTGTGAGTGAGTGTGTGAGTGAGTGAGTGAGTGAGTGAGTGAGTGAGTGAGTGAGTGAGTGAGTGAGTGAGTGAGTGAGTGAGTGAGTGAGTGAGTGTGTGAGTGAGTGTGTGAGTGAGTGAGTGAGTGAGTGAGTGAGTGAGTGAGTGAGTGAGTGAGTGAGTGAGTGAGTGAGTGAGTGAGAAAGAGATATGAAATATGAGAGAGAAACATGTCTTCTAATGCATCTTAGAGAGCTGTAAAAGAAGTATTTCTGAAAGCTGTGTTACAGTGTGGCACACTGTAAGATCTGCTCTGGCCCTAGAGGCTGTCTCTGTCTCTGCCGAGGCTCTTAACCACCTGATTAAACTTGTCAGCATCTTAATGATACTAATTAGGAGCTTTGCACTAAATTAGATCCAATGGGCAAACCCTCAACATGATGACTGGCCACCCCTGTAGTGGAAAATGGGCCGTACGTGGGTTGCATGGCACCTGGGGGTAGTAGCTTTTGGTTCTGCTTGCTCTTCTATGTCTCTCTTGAGATCTACACCTCCAGCCTATTGAGAGCATTGGGAGAGAGAGAGAGAGAGAGAGAGAGAGAGAGAGAGAGAGAGAGAGAGAGAGAGAGCATGAGAGAGAGAGTGAGAGAGAACGAAAGCAGATGCTTCCTGTGAGGAGTGGAATACACGTCTCAGAGGAGAGGATGTGGGGGAGTGAGAGTTAGATGGGGGCGTGTCTGTTTACAGAGTTTGCATCATAGATTTATGAACCTTAGGCTTTCTACTCATTTCAATACCACATGCAATATATAGTTACACCCAGTGCTTTTTTCTTCTTCTCGTTTCTCCTCTCGTCTTCCTGTTACCATGTACTTTAAACAGTGTGTACTGTGCTGATTTCCTAGTTCATGGTTCATAATGTGTGTGTGTGTTTGTGTGTGTCTGTGTGTGTGCCCCTAGTGGCACGGGTACCAGATAGCTTTTCAAAACATCCCTGAAGTTCACTGCTTTCTCATTAG
The DNA here is from genome assembly GCF_022655615.1 of Tachysurus fulvidraco. NCBI lineage: Eukaryota > Metazoa > Chordata > Actinopteri > Siluriformes > Bagridae > Tachysurus > Tachysurus fulvidraco. Next base: position 16,081,055 of record NC_062530.1, on the reverse strand, counting down.
CACTGCTCAACATAAGCTTTGTTGAGTTGTTTTTCTTTCACTTCCCCTCCATCAAATTCTCTCCTTCTCCTTCAACCTTTTCATCACTCTCTCTTTATCAGCTGCACAAATCCATAGAGATGTTTCTCTTGTACATAGTCATTGCGGGAGGAAATCATTCAGTTCCAGTTTGTGTGTCAGATGATGATGATGATGATGTTTGTGTGTGTGTGTGTGTGTGTTTGCTCATATATCTGTGTGTAGGAGAGAGAGAGAGAGAGAGAGAGAGAGAGAGAGAGAGAGAGAGAGAGAGAGAGAGAGAGAGAGAGAGAGAGAGAAACAGGAGAGAGAGTGAGGGTAAATCTTCTGAAGATGTACCACCTTGTGATGGACGTTATCAACTCTAGAACAGAGGCGCCAGCATGATAGCTAGCTCCCCCCCTTACCCCCCACTCCCACATCCCAATATCATCTTTTCTGCTTTTGTGGGAGCTTTATGTATTTTACAGTTGCCTGTTTCTTGATCTGCACCCAGATGAACACCTTTAATCTTTCCTGTCGGCTCTGGTAATGTGTCACTGCCTCTTCTTGTGTCCTGCTGCAGATTATATCTCATGGTGGGGGCTGATACAAAGACTTCAGCTCTTCACCAATAGACATTCTACCTGTAGAGGAGGAGAGCTGGGGAACGGCAGGCGTGATATTTTCATTAACACATATCTTCATTAACACGCACAAAAAAAGCAGAGGAGTGAGGGAGGGAAAATAACAACAACAGCAATGCCATAACGAAAGCATGGCACCCCCGTGGGCGTTCTGCTGTTTGTAGTGACACAGAGGACGAGTTATGCTAATTGAGTGTTCTTTGCATAATTAGAAAAAAGAAACTTCATCATTATTATGAGTAGAGAATAACCAGACTGAGGGTAATTTAGAGTTTCCCCAGCAGGGTGCTGGCAGAAAAAAAAAACGAAAAGAAAGGATGCCCTTTCAGTGTTATTCCTGCCTCTTTTTTTCCTCTCTCCTATACAGAACAGCGTATTCATCAGGATGCTTCGGTAAAGTGTGTCTTAATGATAATTACTTTTCTCAATACGATCGTTTCAAAGTGATTAAGTACATTTGTTTTTGAAGAGCGCCCATTTGCAATGGAAATTTACGAGGCAATATTTGGATTAAAGCAATTCGCACACATTCAGGCATGCTGCCAAAGTCTTTTTAATAGGACCAGACCCCACTGAATCAATTAGAGCACTTAAAATATTTTGGTGACATGCAAAATAGTGCTATTGTTTTCTCCATAGTGAACATGAACGTCCATGAAGCACGAGCACCAGCCTTAACATCTCAGCCTCCTTACAGCTGATGCCAGATTCAGGAAGTGGGGATTGTAGGCAATGGTGTAGGCTGTGTGAGGGTACATGTCTGATGGGCAGAGTGAGGAAGCTAAAACCCCATGTGGGCAGAGACTAATAAGACTGAAACTACTGCTGCTACATCCGCTTCCACAGTGTTTTCACCTGACTGATTTACTCCTCTTCTTTCGTCTTCACAGAGCCAACATGGCTGACCACGTACGCTGCCTTGAGACAGAACATTCTCTGCTTCAAAGGTTCACATTTTTTCATCTCTATGTACCAGCCTACAGCCAGACCCATGGATTAATATTTCAAAACATGTTTCTCACCCCCTCTTCCTCCCTTACTTTCTCTTCCCCCTCCTCTCAGAGTCTCACATACACTCATACAAATACACGCTCCCTGTTCCCTGTTCACCATTTTGCGTCTCTCTCTCTCTCTCTCTCTCTCTCTCTCTCTCTCTCTCTCTCTCTCTCTCTCTCTCTCTCTCTCTCTCTCTCTCTCACTCCCTCTCTCTGTAGAGCCTGGCTGCAGATACATGTGATATTTTCCCTTATCTCTTGTTTTGCTGCTCCATTGCTCCCTCGGTCCAATCACTGGAGCACTATGTTTTATGAATTAATAAGAGATGATCCTGGAAGGGGAGGCAGCTGAGGGAGTGAAGAAGGAGGGAGAACATAGAGAGGAAAAGAGGGAGAGTAGAAAAAGAGAGAGAGAAAAACAGAGGGTGGAGGCTGCAGTCGAATTTTAATGAACACCAAGGGGAATATCACGTTCCCCCTTCACTCTTTCTCTCTTTCTGTCTGGATATCCTTATGGTACGCTGCTCTAAATCACTGTCATGCAAACAAGGTATTTCCCATCATGCCCTTGGTTTTTGGATGGTAAGTGTGTCACCGTGTGGCACAGCTTGGCTCACCGGGTGCACCTGCTCCGTTGTCCTAATTGAACAGATGATCTGCCAATTTGTCATGTTTATCTTCAGCGCCTCTCCTCGGTGGCTGGCCCGCTCCTCACAGCCCCCCTCCTGAACGTGCTGCAGATGTTAGCAGCATTTTTTATGACAGATCTTGTAGTCATTACTGAATAATTCATGCTTGCATTAATGTCTTCAGATAGCATCTCCAGCTCCCCTTACTCTGCCTTTCTCTCCACCCTTTACTTCCAGTCTCTTTCTCTCTCTCTCTCTCTCTCTCTCTCTCTCTCTCTCTCTCTCTCTCTCTCTCTCTCTCTCTCTCTCTCTCTCCCTCTCTCTCTCTCTCTCTCTCTCTCTCTCTCTCTCTCTCTCTCTCTCTCTCTCACACACTCTGTGTCTCTTTCCCCCATCACATGGGAAAACTTTATTATGCCTCCCTCTGACAGCAAAGTATACGGATAAAAGATAATTGCCTGGCTTGACTCTCCCCATTGATATGAAAATAGGCTTTGAATTATTCACCAAGGTTTAAAGGTTAGTTGAAGGTTATTACTTGGGGACAGGAATAAAGGAAGGAGAAAGAGCCTCTCTGCGCATTGTTCAGCAGCAGGCAAACGAAACATCAGTGAAAGGCTAATTTGCAGTGCATGGCGCAGTGGTCTCTCACAAATAAAGCCCTCTGGAGATTTTAACATGGAGAAGTCAATTATTTATAAGCAAATGATGTCGTCCCCCCCCCGACTTGAAAATAAATAAATAAATAAATAAACAAACAAACAAATAAATAAATAAATAAATTCTGGATCTGCTTTGCTGTGTTGTTCAATTGCTTTGCTCATGCTAATTTTTGGCTTGCCATTTTTTGTGTCCATCCCAGCCAAGCAGGACAGAGGATGATAAGCAGCCATCTTGGAGAGGAAAAGTGTCCTGGATGATTGCTTTTGACATGAATCAAATCAGTTGAAATGCTCGCAGGTTTTAGATGGCTTGGATAATGGAGCTTAGAATACAGTGTCCTTAATATATCATTCTCTTTGTTGGTGTGTATTTTTCTCTCTGTACGGGTTCAGAGTCACAATGAGTTCTGCAGTTGGTCCCTCTGTTCTTACACCACGCTGCATCACCATAGCAACCATGCGTGCAGGTACTTTGCTTTAGCAGGGAGTCATGGTGAGCTGTGTGATGGAGATGGACAACCCCCACTCACCCTCCTTCTCTCTCTCTCTCTCTCTCTCTCTCTCTCTCTCTCTCTCTCTCTCTCTCTCTCTCTCTCTCTCTCTCTCTCTCTCTCTCTCTCTCTCCCACACACACACACACACACACACACACACACACACACACACACACACACACACACACACACACAACATAAATACACACGGAGACTCTTTTTATCACTCAATCAGTCTCCCCCCACACTCTGATTCCTTGGAGCTGGTTGACCTGAGGTGATGTGTTTATGAAGGTCTCTTTATGTTCTCATAGATGTCCGTGTGTCTTTTTGTCTCGAGTTCATTTGCATGTTCCCACGCAGCACTACCCCTCAGTGGGTGTGATGCTCCGGGTCTGTTTGTCTCGTCTGCCTTGTCATTCTTCCAACTGATTTGTGACACCTCATAGCTCACTGCTCATTTGTTGGCTTGATTGGTTTAGCACCTCAAAAATTGAAATTAATTAAAATAGATGTGAGTGATTATGTTTTTTTTTTTTTTTAACACAGAGACATTTTGTACTTCCACCTTTCAGTGACATGTATCTATGTTCCTTATGTATACTGCAGGTGTAGAATTGGCTTATTGCATCAGTAAAGTCCTCCTCTGCACCCATTTAGGTTTTTGATCCCTTCTGTTTTCTCCATTTTCATTTCTTTCTGGTAATATTACACATCAAATAATTCATAAATGTTTTACCATTGCGTTTATTATTATACCTGTTATTAACATTCACCCGGTTTATCGGCTTTCGCTTGCAGTCACACACTCACTCCTTCCTGATGTTACTGTGTTTTCTATGAATAATACACAGCTTATCAAAATCAATCATCCACGAAACTCATTTTCAAGTGGAAATATGGGTCATTTTGACTTAATTTGGCAGAGACTCTTTTATAGCTCCAATTTGTTGGCAGCATTTTGGCAGAGGACGTAAAGACAGCTTTGTTTTTGACAGCTTCTCAACACATCATTAGCTGAAAATAAGGAACTAGTAAGAGGCTTGCCAGGCGCACTCTAGCAGAGACGAAGTTCCAGATGGCAAAGCAATGCTCTAGAAAGCAGATGTGTTGAAATAGGCATGCTGCACACCCACTGCACTCTATTTTGCTACTTGAAATCGAGCATAGTAATCTCTTTCAGCTTATCTTTATATGGAGTTTTATATTTTAAAAAGCACATACTGATGCATTCATAGAGGATGGCGCATTCAAATACATTCAGTGCATAGACACTTGTGGTATTGATCTGGATCTGGGTTGCAAAAAATATCTTAGAGGTTAATCTTTTTTTTCTATAATACTGCTGATATCTATGCTGAAGGAATGTTTCCCAGAATGCTGGGAATGTGAGATCACTGACTCTGACAGCTCCAGTCCACCTCTTCATGGTGTAATGGCACCTGAGTCTCGCAGTCCCCTGACCTCCGTTGTTGTCTGCAGGTCAGGGTTGTAGCCTTTCACAGCAAGCAGGCTATAGACGATCTTGTGTCGCCTACATATGCTGGAGGAAGAACAAACACACACTTTCCCACAATTTACCAATTATAGACAGACACTCCATGCTTAATGCATTTTTTCTTTTCCCTTATTCTCCTGCATGGATGTCATGGCTGGTATGATCTTATTGACAGCTTTTGTAGAACTGAGTTTTGTTCTGGGATTAAATGCCATTTTGCTTCCGACAAGGTTCACATGTGCCTTTGGATGATCTGATGGCACAGAGGTTTCAGATCAGTTTGTAGCACTCTAACCTGCCAATAAAATGCTAATATAAAGTGGCACAGTGATCAGTGATGTTCCACTTTCTCTCTCTTTCTCTCCTTCGCTCAATAACTTACCTCTCTGACAAGGTAACAAAAAAAGCACTCTCCCTCTCCGGACATGCCAAGAGGCTCTTCATCGAGGACTTTTGCCCGCCGCTTCAGAATGCTTGTCTGATTACAGACGGATCGATACCTGGCCCCTGTCCCACTCCTGGCACCGGGAATGATGCGATGCTTGGAGCTGTGACACTGACTGGGACCTGGAGGGGGTGCCTGAGTATTGCTCATCGAGAAATGGCCATTCTATTAACTCCGCTGGCCTCCTCCGTTGTGCTAGTGATAAAAGCCGAAGAGGAGGGGAGGGAGGGGGAGGCATTAAATGACACAAATGCCCTCATAATTGCCCCCCTTTGATTATAATTGTGGAAATTAATCTTGTTTTGTTTGAAGGCATACTGGTGCCAGAGCAACTGCTGAGGAAATAAATCTTCATTGCTACAACTCTGTGACTTTATCAATGCACTATATTTCCCTTTGGTATTCTCTTCCATTTATATAACACTACAGCTAAATGCTAAACACTTGGTTCTTCAATTACTGACATTTCTAGTCTTTGCAGTTTTGCCCTCACTGTCTGTGTTTAATCTAACTATAATGGTCTCAGTACTGACCCTATGGCCTTCTCTCATTGGGCCCATCCTTCTGGATCCTTGCTGAAGCTTTCTCTACCATACTCCCCCCATGCTGTGGGCCATGTTTGTGCACCGACATGCCCCGTGATGTGTCCTCTGGCCTTTTCCCATAATGCTGCTGTGCATTGCATCCCTTCTTTTGCCCTTTGTGCAGGTCACACTGTTTATCACCCCATCAGAGACAGCCTGGGTAGCTGTTACAGCTTCTATTATTTACAGCTGAGCTAGCATCTCTCTCTCTCTCTCTCTCTCTCTCTCTCTCTCTCTCTCTCTCTCTCTCTCTCTCTCTCTCTCTCTCTCTCTCTCAGGCCCTGTTCCTCCTAGTGAGCACTTTTATTGTTTCCCCACTATTTCCTTGTTTGAAACAATATAGCCAGAGCTGTTCTTATTGATTCCACTGGATTGTGCCCTGAGTAAGTGCTCCTTTGAGCCTGGCTGCTATATTAAGCCATCGTTCCAGCAACGGATGACAGCTCTCCTTAGATCACTGGCTGCCTCTCACTACGCTGGTATTACTCATATGTTAATTGATTGGGCGACAGAAATGGAGGAGGCTGGTGGGAAGGTGGAAACAGCTCTGCTGAGAATATTAAGTAACAGGCAGCAAACTTTAAAATTAACTAAGGTTAATGATGTACATAGAAAGAAGTGAATGACTCGAATGCCAACATATCTACAGTACATAACTAAGCCAGAGTAACAAACAACATATAAATATACACATACCGCCCTGCTTTATCTTCTCTTTGATCATTACACTTAATGCTGCTTCCTGTTTTGCGATCCTGGTTAGATGCTAACTGTATTTTTTTTGGTTGTGTACTTTTGCTCTGCTCAGTGATAAGAAAATGTATTCTAATCTAATCTGCCTTCAGGACTGGCCATTGCAAGATTTTCAACTTTCCTAGTGAACTACACTCGCTAAAATCTTTTGAAATTACAAAAGTTTGGCAGCTCACCAGAGCCCAGTCGTAAAAAAGGAAGTGTTTACACTTCAGGATAGTTAAATTCTGAAAAAATAACAAGTTAAATATAAACGAAAAGTTACAGTGCAGTGAGGATTTTATAGTGTATCTGTGGATGAGAGAGAATGCTTAAGCTGGATATTACAGACCTGAGACTGAGCCAAAGTCTGAGCGTACTGTTGTTAGTGCCGCAACGAAGAAGAAAGCAGCAAATTTCACTTGAGAAAGGATTCATCTTCTCCCTCCCTTAGTTTGAATTTATTTCATTTCAGGATGTTTATTGTCAGTGCATGTAATAAATCACCTGAATCTCAAAAGCCTTGGGTTGTACATTTTGTTAGCGTTAAAGAGTAATAAAACAGCCAGTTTAATCTTGTGCAATCTGTAAAAATGAAAATCGCTGACATTGCACATTAAACAGTGCAACATTTAAGAGGGAAGATGGAGAAAAATCAATTTGTCTCAAAGGTACTAGTGAAATGGTAGGAGGTATACACACTTATATTTCTTTAAACAACGTAGTCTCTGATGCTCCTGTTTTCGATGAGTAGCACTCTCTATAATCCCTGGCAGTGTCTCAGTGTTTGAGAATGTTTCACACATTCAATAATGATTTTAATTTTAAATGTAATAACATTTTAATTCTTTGAGATTCAAGTCTCTCTCTGTTTTATTTTGTCAGATGGCCAAATGTGTTTGGTGTCTCAAATATGTTAAAATATGAATGTGCACTCGGTACAGGTGAGATTTAGTTTGTCACAATAGTGTGCTTATATAATATGATATATAAACTCACTATCCATTTCAGCAGAACTTCTTATTCATGCAATTATCTAATCAGACAATGGTTTAAGTGTTTATGGAGATTTTTACACAAAACTGTCTCTAAAGTTTACAGAAAATGGTACAGAAAACATCCCGTATGTAGAGGGATTGAGGGAGAGAGATCAGAGGGGAATGGACATGATAGTATAATTAAAGCTGGCAGGAAGTCTATGGTAAAACAAGTAACCGCTATTTACAACCACAATCAGCAAAAAGCATCACAGCCCACACACAACAGAAGACTACATCAGGTTCCAAACCAAACCAACAACAGGAATCTGAGGCTACAGTGGGCACGGTGTCACAAGGTAGGATGCAAGTGAAGGGCAAGTGCGAAAACCAAAACAGGCACAAGTGTAGGTGCAAGTAAAATGACAGAAAAACACAAACAACAAAGGATTAGGATTTTCAAAATTAATGGATGCTGTGACATTTATATATAACCATAATATATTTAGTCATAATTATAAAGTTATCTGATACATTTTCTTTTTCAGATTACTCTGGTTACTCTTTTAAAAGAAAATGGGATGGCAATCTGGATAAATGCAAAGTTGTGTGCATACACTGTAAAATAGAAGAACTGGCCTACCATCAAAGCTCGTCAAGTTTAAAATGATATTTAAAATCAAAACACATCACAGGTTCTACTAGCAAACGGACGAGTAGTGGGCAACAACCCTATTTTTAGCAATTTAGCAATTTAGCTATAGGCTCAATAGCTAAATAACCTATTTAGCAATAGGGATATAGAAATTTTGTGAAATGTCAAAAATAAACACATTAAACAAAATAAATAGTGCATGATTAATTTCACTGCAAGTGTGTGATAAATCACAGTTAATCACGCTAAAGGAGTGTGAATAGTCTCAATTAAAATATTTTAATCTATTGACAGCCTTTATAATATGTTATTTATTTATTTATTTATTTGTTTGTTTGTTTGTTTGTTTATAATTGCAGGTTTATGATTTAATGTTGTTTTCTTTTGAAAGTTTTTTTTTTTATTTCCAGCTGTTACTATTTTCATTTTGGTCACTTCTGTTGGTCATGCCTGCTATCATTATTTGACTTTCGATACACATGATATCCTTCTTTTTTGTTTTTAGTAAAATATGTAATGTTGACATAATGTTCATTACACCTGTTATTATCCTTCACTCACTTTAATTCCTTCTCTCCACATGCATACTCGTTTGTATTAGAGAATCTATTTTCTATGAACGCTACAATTCATTTTCACAGAATTTGGCAGAGACTCCATTAAAGCTCCAATTTGTTTGAGTATTTTGGCAGCAGACATAAAATATTGTTTATATTTTTAGTACCAGATGGACTGTTTTTTACTGTGACCACATGTGGTGTCCAGAGGGGTTTACATGTGTTTACACTTATTGCTTAACAATTGCTTTATGGACTTTCTTTTTTTTCTGTGCTGATTTTGGCTTATCTGTGTAAGGTTTTGCACTTAAATAAGCACAGTAAATTGGCTTAAGTCAGAGAGAGGTGTTTACCTGTGACAAATAATTACAAATGTTTTATACAACCACAAAATGTTTTTGTAGATTTTTGTTTGTAAACCTAGTGGTTTCTGTGGGTTTAATAAATGTATTGTTAATATATATATATATATATATATATATATATATATATATATATATATATATATATATATATATATATATGTGTGTGTGTGTGTGTGTGTGTGTGTGTGTGTGTGTGTGTGTGTGTGTGTGTGTGTGTGTGTGTGTGACTGTTTTATTTATAAAGATTCTCCCACCCCTGAAACATTTGTTTCATTCACATCCATGTATAGTATTTACCAAATGTGTCTAGAAAGTAGTAGTTAGTAGCAGTAGTGTAGTTATGATTTACATCATTTGATCTCAAAACAGCCTGTTGTGCATGGCGGGATTTAACAACCATTCCGGAAAAGATTCTGGTCCATGTTGATATGACTGCATGTTGCACTTCCTCCAGATTTTTCAGGTGTGCGTTCATGCTGTGAATCTCCTGTTCTATCATATCACATGCCAAAGATGTTCTACTGGATTCAGTTCTGGTGACTGGGAAGGCCATTAAAGAACACTGACCTCACTGTCATTCTCATGAATCCAGTTTGAGACTTTTTCTTACTGACATGTTGGAATCATCATGCCTAAAGTAACCATTAGAAGATGGAGGGATGGAGGGATGCACATGTTCAATAACAACACTCAAGTAGGCTGTGGCATTCAAAAAAATTACTGATATTAACAGGCCCAAATTGTGCCAAGAAAACTTGGCTATTCCCACGCTATCGAGATTCATCAGATCAGGCTACGTTTCCTGTCTTCAACTGTCCAGTTTAGTTGAGCCTCTGCCATCCTATGGCATGAACAACTAGCAGGCCTGGAATGGAAAGAAGAGATGAGGAAACCAAATGGTGGACAAGACTGCTACAGAAAAGTGGACTTAAAATGTTTTCATTTCGAGAAGGATGTCTTTACATTAATCTGGTTTTCAGTTTTGTATTGAGGGATAATCTGCTAATGGAAAGTGATCTTGATCACTAAATGTTCTTAATCAATTATGCTCAAAACAGTTTGTTTTGCCAGCCATCAGCAGAACCACAATATGCCATTGTTCATAGTTGGAGAGTGAGTTGTCAATTTCATTTCTTCAATAGTAAATTAAAATGTGTTGTTGTGTTGCGACACTGGTCTGTGGCCTAACACAAACATCTATCAGCTGCTACCCCATTAGTGACATAGATCATTTACACAGCGGCATGGCTAATTTTCATAATGTTCCTTTTATTATCAGAGGAAGAAATTAACCCAGGAATTTATTTACATATCCACTGCAAACGGCAACAGTGCACTAATTGGCTGCTAGATGATTAATAAGCTTACAGCAGATGCTAATGAATCGTGCACTCACTGTTCCGAAGGTGCTCTCGCAGTGTGCCTTGTGATTTGGCAGCCTAATTAGTCTGATAATTATGTACTTGTTGCGCTGGCTCTCAAGCAGACACAATCAAACATTGCTGAGATTATTAATGTGGATTGTGTTAGAGATTGCAAGTGTTCCTTCTGTTGTTAAACAGACCCTAGCATGTGCTTTCTTATTTTGTACTTACTTTACTCTAGCTAGCATGCAGGCTTTGATGAATCAACTTTATTAGAATGGGTAGCACATTCATCAGAGTAACTTTACTCAGAAGTGTTCAGTGAATGATTTACACACTACAGAGTCTTTCCTCATAATTCAGTTAGAGTGAAGACTGAACCTGATTAGACAATCTATTTTAAATGTGTAATTTAATCAGAACATCTGTTACTCCAAGCTAATTGCAGGAGATTTAGTTGAGTCATTAAAGATGACTCTCTTCTCTCATTTAAATGACTTTTCAGTGAAATGTTATTTTTAATAGAATTGATCTTTATAACACATGTAGTATCAGTGTAGACTAGGTTTTTAAGTCTTAAGTTGTAGTCCAACACTAAAATCTGATCCAGAATTTTTTACTTTTCATTTATATTTATAATGTATTTAGTGAACAGCCAGAACCTAGGGGTTAGGGTTAGGATTATTAGGGTGAGATATCTCGGGTTAGTCAGATTGGTAACATTGACCTGTCAGATACTAGCACAATCCTAGGATTAGCCAAAATCGTTAATTCATTTTCGCACTCAAATAGACTAATGAGTTCATTTGGCATTATGTTGATTTCTCTCCTTTTCAGACCATTATTTGTTTGTTTGTTTGTTTGTTTGTTTATTAATATAAACAAAGCATTTATCTAAATCAAACTGACAAGTCATTTTAAGTTTGGTTTATATTTTATTGATTTTATAATCCTGACAGCTGCACGACACAGCACTGAGAAATGAGAATGATTTTGTGTGTGTGTGTGTGTGTGTGTGTGTGTGTGTGTGTGTGTGTGTGTGTGTGTGTGTGTGTGTGTGTGTGTGTGTGTGTGTGTGTGTGTGTGTGCGTGTGTGTGTGTGTGTGCGTGCAACAGTACTTCACAGATGTATGCCTTATCTCGATGAGGAGCTATTTAAAAGCTGTTAAATGACTTAATACAAGCAGAAATAAGTATGTAAGATGAGTGACAACTACTGTATAACTTCTGTTCAAAATACCAAATTAGTGTTTTTCTGCTTCTTTGATGAATATCTGTGATAGAAATGGATTACAGTGCTGATGACTCTAACTAAATGACAGAATGATTTTTGCAGTTGGTTGTTGTCTAAAATGTGAAATACAAAAATTACATATTCTTAAATGATACTAAGGCAAGTGATACATGCTGTTCAAGCACCATAGTTGTAGTTTTTTTTAATCAGGGCTATGCATAAATCTGTGCCACTCTGTAATTAAACAAGTCCAGCAAGTATGTCGGTTTTCTGCAGGATAGTTTTGTTTTGCCTATGAGAAAAGGATGCTATAATAAAGCTTCCAAATCGGCTTGACATGGAGGGCCATTAGAAAGCACTTGCTTATGAATATTTTATACAAATCCTCCTTTTTATCTCAGACTCAGCTTGAAGCAGGAATTGTGTTGATCTGGTGTTATAATCACGGATTAAAAAGGGGATCTCCCCAAACAATTCTCTGATTAAAGGCCTGTTTACATTCCATGCTCTTGCACTGGCAGAGCCAAAATGAGCTGAGTGCTGCAGCTACTGTAGACTGGCACTAATAGGCCCCTAACTGGCTTCTGGAAGCATTGTGGATCTTAGACTTGTGTTTCAACTCATTAGTTTCCTGATTTGGCTAGGTGTCCAATCCTATCCGCAAAGGACCAGTGTGTCTGCAGGTTTTCATTTCAGTCAAATAAGAGGCACACCAGCTGCAGTCCATTCTGTAGTGATCATTACTAGGCCCTACTTCCTCTATAAGTTACACCCTTCACAGTGAGAACTCTGAACTTTCCCCTCTGTAAGGGTTAAAATTAATTGCACATGAGTGTCATTACATGAAGCTGTTTTTCTGAGCCTCTATTGAATCTGTCTGCATTTCATTAAGACTTCACATGTCAGTTTAAACAAACCTTATAGAAAACCATGAATAATACGCCAGTGTAGTTTTCTACATTTTAACATTGCTAACGTTGCTGAATAGTGATGCATGTTGACAGGGTTGTTGAACACAAGTCCAAATTTAAGAAACATTTACTTTTTTATAAGGGAATGCATCTCTATATTATGTTTATTTTGCTTATTAAATCAATGACCCCATAGTACCACTGATTATATTGTACCTTAACTACTTTAATATTTATCCTTGGAACATAGTTACACAGGGCCATAAAAAGGGAGTAATACATTACTGCTGAACATGCCTGATGAAACCACTGACTGTCAAGCTCTGCTTCAGCAGCAAAATGGTCCTCTGTGAGAACCAGTTACATTAAGGGTCAATTGATGGCTTCATGCCATCTTCTATTTATGAACTTTGAATGGTGGTGTGTGGAAGAGTACTCAGTAGATTTATCTGGATTTTGGAGGCCATTTCCTGCTCATGTTGCATTAAGGAAGGCCGTAAAGTGCTGCATGTATACCCATATCACCCAACAGCTGACCAGGCACACACCTCCTACCTTCGCTTATCATCATGTCTCATTTGCATGGCCTCTTGTCTGAAGTGCAATGACACATTGCTATAATATAAAAGGTTATATAACAAGCAGTTTGAATCGGCCTGAGTGCAGTGCGTAAGGCTCTTTTAAGCACAGTGTAGTGGTGCGGAGAACACACTGACTAAAGCCTGCATCTCTTCTAGAGGAGAGGCTAGATGGGGGTGGTGGGTCAAAGGCACAGCAATCAAATCAGCCATGGAGGGTACTTGAGTGACAGCTATAAGAGGCAGTGTGCTCAAACGAGCATTATAAACTCTGGATGGGCTCTTGTAGTCTGGCATGTGCTACTGACCTCCTGTTGAGGGCAAGCTGATAAGAGGGGTTTGGGACAAGTGAATTAGCATCGTTCCTGATGCATATCTGTATCTCCTCTATAGATATTTGTGCACACTCACATTGTCTCCACAAGTATGACTGTGTATGACTGTGTGGCAGTTTTCTGTTAAGCACCCTTGAATGAATTTGAGGCCACATTGCGGTCACGGATGTGGCCAGTTTTCCTAAATTACACTATTAGCAGGGATTCTCTGCTGAAAAACCATTTTAGTGTAGTACTAGGCTTAATTTATGTCTTTACAGTGAGGTCTGACAGTTGAAATGCTGTTTTTGTTAGAACTCAAACAAGCTCTGCCATTGGGGAGGGTCCAGCCATGTAAGATCTGAACGATTTCTCAGCTTGTCAGTTTTGATTTGGAACAGTTGTATTTGAGTGAACACACATTACCATTCCCCCCAACTACACTTTTAAGGGCCTGTGGGACATGTCCTTTTCTTTTAATGTTACTAGCAAACACACTCTGCTGTGACAAAGTAGAATTCCCTTTGAACTTGCCTCTCCACTGCAATAATAATTCATAGTCATCCTCTTCTCCCTTCTCTTCCCTGTCAGCTTAATGTGTTTAAATACACACCGCATAAAATATTAATCAGTAAAGAAACGTGTGTGGCGGTCAGCCACGTGTGGGTCTGGACAGCATAACTAGGCACCTTTCATGCCAGACTCACTTCCAGGTAGAAGCTAAGGTTTGGATACAGATGGCTCCTGTGTTACATGTTTACACTACTGGAATTATACATCCCTGAGCTGCCAGTCAAACCAGTGTGATGGACAGTACTGCTAGCAGGGCTTTAAGAGCCAGCTTCTGACTATGATGAAGCAGACAGATTGGAGACTTTGTGAACAGCAGCAGGCTTTGGTGATTTGGGTAGATTTGGGCCCACATAATGAGCTCAGTGGGGTGCTGTACTAATGCACACAGGATGTGCTAGCAGAAAAAGGTTGCTTTGATTGGGTCGTAGGCATCTGGCCAGCCGTGCTGTTCTTGCCTATGGTACAGAACAGAGAGTAGACTGTGTGTGTGTGTGTGTGTGTGTGTGTGTGTGTGTGTGTGTGTGTGTGTGTGGGTGGGTGGGTGTGGGTGGGTGGGTGTGTGGGTGGGTGGGTGTGGGTGGGTGGGTGTGTGGCTGGGTGGGCTGACTTGTTTACTAGACTGTAATAAGGTGTTTCTGTAATAGCAGATAACACAAAACAATACTCAGTATCTAATATCGGTTGTACCATTCTACAACAAAACATCATCAGTCATAACATATAATTGTTTGTGCAAATCAATATCATTTTATTGGTGGAAATAAGACCAAGACCAATTAACCAAGTTCTGCAATGTGTAACTGTTAGAATTTCAGATGCACTTTGAAACTTAGAAAACTAACTTACCTTAATTAGTTTTTATTAGTCATTAGTGCTTTGGCAAGGAATGCCGATAGAAAGCAAGCCCTGAACCAGACAAAGCGGAGGCAGTCTCTGGTCCCTGCTGCCACCCTGACATAGTGGAATGGCGCTCATCTATGGGTCTGCTTGCCTCCACAACTGAGTCATATAATTGCTGCTCTCTCATTCTGCTGCACTTGTCTCCAGTGCTCACAGGCAGCCCTGCTGACTCATAAGACGCTTCCAGGGAAGAGAAACATTTCTCATTTTGCATCTGATTCCTTACTAACAAGGCAGTGGTGCCCTTGCATTCAAATGCTGAAATAATGAAAAAGTCTATGAATATTTCAGCACCGTGACAAAAGAAAAGGTTTGTCAGACAGCGACGAGTTCACCAATCAGCCCAAACGGCTCTAATAAGAGAGATGGCAAACCAGCTCGTCTGTGATGTGAATTTGTAATGTTAACTTTTTTAATAACTGTGGAGGGGCCTCAGGGGCCATCTGAGAAATGGCTGCCTGGTGCACTTTGGTATTTGTGCGTTTAATTTCTGTTGAATCTTTAATGTTTCTCTGGGGCAAACAGCTCCAGGGGTTGAAGGCAGACCAAACTGACTGGCTGAATTGAATGCTACTTCATCACCGGTGTCACGGGTTGCCATTGTGCAAACCCTGGTTGTTTTTATTTTCTTAGATGCATTTTGACATTAATAACCAGTATGAAATCTCCATCATGTGGGAACCATGAAAATTGTGGATTTGTTTGTTTTAGTAGTTGTTTTGTGGCTTGCTGTGTAAGACTAATTCAAAGATTTCGGTCATTATGTTGCTGAGACTATTTAGAGAACACTTGTGTTCCTCTGTGCTGTATAGTCTAATGTCGTTGTCATTTCATAGGTCAGGTGAGGTCAGTCTTCATGAGAACTTTGACCTCTACTCCACCTTTTCTCCCAGCACCTGTCTCAGCACCTGGTATGCGAACATAAATCTCCGCTGACTTTCATCGTATTACTTAAATATGCATGCTGCGTAGAAATCCAAGGATAGAAGAAGCAAGACGAATACATTACACACCTTAAGAACAGTGTGCAGACTGCAACTACTGGAATATTTGATAGATTTTTTTTTTTCTCAAAGTAAATTATAATACATAACAGAATTAAACTGATCATTTCAGTGTGCTTGACTTTTAGTGTTGATGTAGTGATCAGTTTAATATCATATCTTTTTTTTTTTTTTTTTTTACATTTGCTCTAGAAGGTAATACACATTTTCAGTTTAACAGTATTTAATCTCTCGTATTTGCAGACCGAACTGAAGTTATAAAGGTTTTTAGATTAAAACTGATTACCCAACACCATTGCTCAGTGGGTAGGTGTTTAAAAAGGCCACAAACCACATGCACATCCTCTTGTACATTAATTACCTCCATAAGCTACAGCTCCATGATCATATTATGTTAATAGTGATCAGTGAAAATGTGCAACTTGAGTTCCTCATTATGCAGCTAGCTTTAAAGCACTATGGGGCGAGTTGTTTATGTGCATACTACAGAATGTTTTGAGCATAAACGCTGGTGCACTTTACTCAACCAAAGAGTTGATTTACATTGCCTCCTTGGCAGCCTTCAGAGGCCCACCGAGGTGTAAAGAGTATGTAATGAAACAGAGGCTCCATTTATGAAGAGAGCATCCATATTCATTAACAACAGTACATTAACATATGATGCCTGTGACAGAGCACTGATGCATATTTTATGAGCTCAGTTAATGCTACACTGACAACACCATGAGCACAATGAAAAAACAGCAGACAAATGAAGGAAAGACACACAGTCCTACACCTCCCCAGGAACGCCACATGGCGCTGTGCAGATTATTGATTCTCCCCTGCGTCCTATTGATCTCTCATGTTTTCATCTCGCAAAGACCCTGCTAAGCTTTGCCATGTATCTAGGAGACACACTGACAACGCAGCCCATTGACTCTCGGCTATCAATAGCCATGGTAGCTGGATATCATTAAATCCTCATCACCGTGCTTCCATCCAGCAAACATCAGCAACTGCCTCTTGTGACCTCCAAATCAAAGCAGTGAGCCATGCTGTCCTCCCCTGTCTGGCACCGAGTGGACCGTTTCATTGCCACCATCATTATAGCTGTTATGCCTGTTATAATATTGTGAGCAGGCTCAGATCATATCACACAGCTTCATCCATGAACATAAATCAGAATCACAAGGCTCATTACCAAAATAATGTGTAACTAATGAGATTAACTCACAAGTTCTAAACATGCATGCACACCGGCAAGGCTGAGAACGTTTAACTCTTAGCCAAGACAGTGAATAGAGGACCTGACTTTAATTTGTCACTAAGCAAATAACATACGACGGTAATTTTGTTCATGCTAGTGCCTTAATTACTACAATATTTCAATCAAGATTATTACATCTAGCTGGAGTACTGAAGGGTTAAGGGATAGCTTAATTATGAATGAATCAAAGTGTTGTGCCGTAGGTCTGATCCTTTAAAATTCTGTGATTTGCTTCTGGAGCCGGCAAAGGATCAACAATATGTAATTCTGAGACATGTTGAAGTCTCCCCAGCCCCAGTGTGGGACATGGCTCTGACTGTAAATGGAGATTTGTGTCTCTCACGCTCCACTTGCTGCTTACCCAGAGGACCCAGATGAGCTGGTGTTGTCGCCTGGGGCTTAGGCTGAATTCCTCAGAGAAGCAGAGGGGAGCGACTCATCAAGCAAGTGACTTCACGCAGGGGACATATTTTACCCCCTGACAGGAGGAGACATCCTCCTCCTTATCACAGGGGCTGAGGAAAAGGAAGGGGGGTGTAAGAACAGTGATGCAGGGATCGATTTGACTGGGTGACAGGGACAGGTGTGGGGGAGATGTTGTAAAGCCATGCTCCATTAGAGACAGTGGGAGTGTCCCACTGCACCAGCCGTCAGCCTGACAAACAGCCGGGCTCCTGATAATAGTCTGTCTGATCAATAGCCTGTCCTCTGCTGTCCATTCTCTGGGGAAATGCTGTGGAGAGGGGCAGGGCTGGCCTCTGACCCCAGGGCAAAGGTCAGAGGTCCTAAGCTTATAAATGGAAAAGGGAGGTCCATTGGAGGCGTTTCTTCAGCTCAAAGTCTTTAAGGCCACTTATAAGAGTTTAGTTCGGAGATGCAATGGACCTGCATATTATAGACCTTTGTTGGAGTGGACCAGATTTCTCAGAAATCTGCATTACACACACACACTCACTCACACAGGCCTCATCTCTTCTCCAAGACACCACTAGATTTATTAACATCTACACCGCCGTCCCTTCAGCCTCATTTTAATCGTCACTCTTGGTTTTTACTTCACCGTCTTCGTTTCTCCCCCCATTTTATTGATCATGTGATGAAACAGCGAGTGGAAGAGGAGAGAAGCCTCTGTGGGTTTTTTAGTAGATTTAATGGTTTTCATTTTGCCACTGCGATTCTGTGGACTGTGTTATTGATGGTTGTCCTCAGCTCTGCCGTCATGCCATCCATTTTGTTTATTTGCAGAGCTGACCTTTCACTGGATTGCCTCATGCTTTCATTCAGCCTGTTACAGAGAGTCATCCTACTATTGACTATTGCATTATTACAATTTTAACCATGTTTTTTATGTC